>NC_080437.1:18440907-18538407 GCF_028018845.1 Melospiza georgiana | reverse complement strand
TGTTTATGTACGCATTCCAGAGATGGGAAGGGGGAGGTAATTATTTACTGGCTTGGGGAGGCAGGGAGCTGAGCTGGCAGCTCTGCAGCGGTCGGCACAGGGGCAAGGATGGGACCTCACAGGTGCAAAACAAATGACACCCATAGCCCCCACCAAAGGTGGGAGCTCCGTCCCTGGCTGGGGAGGAGGAGAATGTCACTACCAGTTCCTGGCTCCTGGTCAAATTCCTCCCAGCATAAATCACCTGATTAGATATCCTTACCATTTCAGAGCTGCCAATATTCTGGGACCATTTCAGCCTGAAAAATAAAAATGACACCAGGTGACAGCAGGGTAGCACATGGCTCAGATCCAATTCATTTTCCACTTTGCAGGCCCAGAGAATCAAAGTTGAAGGGAAGACTTAGAGGCTGGGCCAGCCACTGGGGCCAGTTGAAGGGGCCAGGGGGAGTGTGGTGAAGAATGAATCCATTGTGATCCCCTTTCCTCTTCTCCTGGAGCTGCCACACTGGCGACTCTGCAGGGATCACTGCCCCCGTGGCATGGTCACTCTCGTGCTGCTGACCCTGATTGGCAAATCAGCCACAGGCTCCTGGTATTTGGCAAGGGTCTGGGCACTAATGGAGTTCCCACTAAAGGGGTGGTGTGGGAGGGAGAACTCTGTGGTAGGAACAGGTGAACGTGTGTTATTGACATCATTTACGATTTAAAGTGCTCTACAGTGTCAGGAAAACATTTTTCCCCATTAAACAAACAATCTGCCAGACAGTTTCAGGCTCTGTCACTCCCTGTCAGTCTCCCCAGCAGCAGTTTGGCAGGTTCTGGCACACTCCCTCCACTTTGATCTTGCAAAAAGAAGCCTAGCTCTCAAGGAGGGGAGGTGGCCATCCCTGTTCTGTGACAAGCCTTCACTCACTGTGGTCAGCAGGAAGTCAGAGGGATGCTCTGTCAAAAAGCAAGGACATGATCTGCACTGGACTCCTGGAGCAATACCTGGCCCATGGCAGAGGCACATGAGCAAGCCCAGGGAAGCAGTACACAAAGAGAAAAGGGCTGACTACCGATACAAGGTGTCCCTCCCTGCAGCTGAGGGCTGATGAGGCTTCAGGAGCACAGCTCTGGCACTTGCTCTGTACATGACCCCAGGCTGCTGCCTGTGTTTCCATGCCCTGTCTCTACAGACTGCTCAGGGCAAGGGCTGGCGCACGCTGGTGTTTGCCCAAGGCCTGGCAGGGTGGAGCCCACAGCCTCCAGGCAATGCCTCTGCTGGGGGCCAGGCAGGGCAGCAGAAGGGGTGGGCATCCTCTGAGGGACAGCCAGCAAGGCCTGTCCCCTGCAGAGCCATGGTGATGCAGCAGATGAAGTGGTTTTTCCGCAAGGACACAGCATCCTTTCAAAAGGTAGCAAATGCTTTCTATGAGTTATTCAGTTACAGGTTCCAAACTCCCAAACTACACAAATCTCCTGAGAAAATGCAAGTCAGTCAGAGAGGAATCTTGGAGCCACTTCAAACGTTTTGCCAATAATTCATGCAATGAGATTAAAAAAGCCATTTCTTCCTTTGCCAAGTACACAGAGAGCAGAGTGTTCTCTATTGTGTAGGAACATCACAGCATGTAGCATTTGACAAGGAAAGGTCACTGGGGAGGGGCCACAACTCCTTTTTTAAGAGTTGCTACCGGTGTCCTTTGGAAAAACTGGTTTTACTCTGTAGCAAAGGCCACAACTGAATGCCCAGCTAACTGGCTGAAATACCTGCCTGTGGTTTAATTTAAAGAACTCTGTTGAGGGGTTCTCTGCTCTCTATCTTACCTGGGCCCAGTTGTTTAGTAGGTAAATCAGTGTGGATTTATCATGTCTGAGTACTTCAGTGCTCAACTCCACACTGCAGCACAGGAAAAATACCAGGAAGCAGAAATTAACTGAGAGCAGAGGATTGGATTCAAACAAATCTCAGGGCATAATATTCCTGATTTCCCCACACTTTAAGGAACATATAGCATCTTTTTCAAGGGATTAAGAAAGCTGCTTGGATCTAGCCCTTAGTCTGATGCAGTAGTACAAGGAAAGAGCAAAGTAGGAGCCTCAAGAAAATGGCCCCAAATCTAGTCATGCTTCCCAAACTACTTCTTCTCTTGCACTGACAGGTGGATGAGGAACAAATTCTATCCATGCTAGTCTTCATAGATGATCTATCACTTTGCTCATTCTCTTACACAGCTGTTGTGGCCCCACAAAAATTCAGCCACAGCAAACAGACAGGCTGCTACAAGATGCAACAGGAAGGTCTTCTCTCAGAAAACCTCTGAAAACTGTTTGCTAAATGTAGTGTCAAGATACAGGATGGAACAGGAGACTTCAAAATGCTGTCAGAAATTTTTTGCAAAAAGCCGCTGGTGTAAGCACAGCTCCTGAGACAACACAACAGAAACATAGATCCAAAATCCCCTCCCACTGTAATAAAATTGGAGCCATTTCATCATGACCGATTTCATTGTGTCATTATCAATTTATCCCATGTAAAGTGAGAGATGACCCTCGGCCCCCAGGGAATTTAGAAAATGCTACAGGAGTGCGAGGAGCAAATCAGGGGGCTCTGAAAATACCACTAGAATCTGTCTGCAGAATTCCCCCGACAATCTCAGACACAGACCATCCTCGCAGTGAGACACAATAGCAGGACAAAGCCAGGCAGCAGGGCTATTAGAGGATCTGTGGAAGTAAGAATGCAGGAAATACCAGGCTGTCCAGCCAGTGGTCTGTCTAAGCCCATAACCTGTCTCCAACAGTGACTGTAATTCAGAAAAAAAACCCACACTCTGCAAGAGGTAATTATAAAACAAGGTACAAGTAACAAGATTTTAATGCAACTTCCTCCCAAGCACTGGCAGTTTCCAGCTGGCTCCCCCACAGAGCAAATCCTATCCCAGAGTTGATCTTACCTTTATAATTCAGGATTTCCTCATGGTCTGCCTGAAACAGCCCATCTCTTTTTGCATCTTTCCAAGATCACGGCCTCATCAAATCATTGTGCTACAGAGTTTCATCACTAACAGTGCACTGGGCTGAAATAAAAAACAAAAAAGTATTTTTTCTACCAGTGGTGAGCTACTGCTAATTCAATTTCAGTGGCTGCCAATCACTGGTTTCTAGAAAGGGCCATGAAAGGCTACTTGTTTTGTTACCAAGCAGACAGAAGGCATTCTGGTAGTTGTTAAAGAGTTTCTAGGAAATGGCAGGAGAATTAGAAACCCCTATAGCAGTAGCAGGATGACTTCCATTTGTGTGTGTCTGTGGAGGGACAGCCTGGTGACTGCAGTTGACAGTAGACCCCCTGGCATGTAGGGAAGGCCTGTTCGCTTCATAGCTGTGAGCACAATTAATGCATGGGATTCATTCTCTCTTGTGAACCTAATGAGCTGGGCTAATGCAGGGGTGTCAGTAAATCCCACCAACTTCTCTGACAGTTACAAAAAAGCCACTTCTTCACCTGAATCAGCGCAGCTTGCACAAGTCATGTTTGCACAAACATCTGAGCATCCTGCCCACTGCAGCTCACATTGTTTCATCGTGGGATGTTATGGAAATTCCCAGTGGAAATACTCATGATTATATTGTGGGAGGTGACTGATTCCTGGGAGACAGAAAACAGATCTCCCATTAAAAATTATGATTTTCACCTTCATGAGGAACTTCTTAAGATGCACTGCAGTGAAAGAAGACGCTGCAGGACTATTCATAAAATCTGTAATCTGATGTCTGGATTTCTAAAGGTGCACGGTGGCAAAGTCTCCCATGAAGCTAATGAAATTTTAATGTTTATGGCATGTACTTGTCAGTGCTGGCCAGCAAATTCTAGAGGTAAAACCCACCTAGAATTCCAGAATTTCACTTGATGGCAAAATTTTTAAAAGCTCGAACAATAGTTTGTGACATGCTACAAAACGGCAAAAGGATCAGACCTGGTGTAGGGATTATGAAGTGGAGAGTGGATGAAAAAAGCCTGCAGAACTACAAAGGGCCTCTCTTTTTTTAAATCTGTGGATATTGTATATTGTGGGACCTGCCGTGCACATAGGGAAGGACTTGCAGGACTCTTGGAAGATACCATTTATTATTCAGCTGGAAACACAGTTAACACCAATGGGATTTGGTCTCCCTCATAAATGTGAACAATTTTTACTTAGAGCAGTCAAGTGACCAAGGGCTCCTTCAGCATGTGGGACTACAGAGTACAGTTTTAAGCAGTTTTATTAACTTTAGTTTAAATCACTTCCAGTACTGATCCCCCTAAAGATCAAAGCTGCTCCATCATTTATACCTGGCAGGCAGTAAAATCCTTACGTAAATCTGTAAGTCCCCTTGTTAAGTTTAACATTCATCACTTAACACCACTTAGCAGCCAACCAGGGAAGAGTGTGCCTGCCAGGCCCAGCCAGTCCCATCTGCATCTTGTGCAGCAAGGATCCAAGGAGTCAAAAAGGGGGCAAAGGCTTTGTCTGATATCTGCTGCTGCAAAAGACACAGATGGGAGAGGGCCCTTGGAGAGCACATCTCTGCTCCCCAATTCATCTGTGCCCCCACAGTAGCTACGTCTGAATTCTTTAAGTTACCAGGAAATCTCAGAGAGCTACAGAAAACATTTTGTGCCTAATGATGCCTTCTTGGACCACAGTGTCATCAGACACTACCATGTCCTGCTAATGAGCTTCTCTCTGTGCAGTGTGGAGCTGCACAGAACTGAACTCTCCCCATAGGACAGCACGGCATGAACTGGCAGATTAAACTTTCCACTGGACCAGGGACAGTTGCAAGGCACTGGGATGGCATCCAACTTCAGCTAAGGGGAGTAGGGATTGAGAACATGAATTTATAACCAGCAACCATCAATGAGGCGTAGGGAGCCATGTGTACAGCATACACTTGGGGAGGAAGACTGGGGACTAGGGAAGAGTTGATTTCACCTAATGTAGGGCAGACAGCACATGAAAGGCCATATCCATCCACTAGAAAATAGGGTAGAAAAATACAGAGGCAAGACCATCATGGCTTAAAGAAAAAAAAACCCAAAAGCAGTCAGAAAATAGGTATGTCTGACCAATGCTTGAAAGCAATGCTTCCCCTCCTTGGATTTAGAAAACGCATCCTGTTAAGCCCAGGATGTTCAGAAGGAGATCCAGTAGCCATAGGCAGGGGCTGTAGTAGCAATAAGGTAAATGGTCCATCCCTAAGAGATGGCAAGTCTGGAATGCAAACTGTGAGAGGGAGTAATGAAAGACAGTGATCTTTAGAGAGTGTAGTAGCAGGAATTAAACAAGATAACAAGAGAAAACTATAAGATGGAGAGATGGATACCATTCAGAAGAAAACTGCAGCTACAACAGTTTCCAGTCCACTTGGACTGGTACAAGTGTAGAGTCTCTGCTATGCAATGAGCCAAGCCATTTTTGGGGGAAACACTTTTTCTTGAAGTTCCCTCTTCTTTTTATGTCTCACTTTGCCTTCCTTCCTCTCTGCCACTCCCTGCCTCCCTCCAGGCAGAGATATGTTTCTCTCAGCTGCTTCTGCGCCTGTGACTTTACTGCATGGGGGAAGTCAGTCCGGAAGGTCACCTCTTTCATCAAGTATTCTATTTGCATCCAAAATTGTATGTACATGAAAAATGTGGTCGTGTGTTGCACCTAGCTGCAGACGCAGATGAAATTCTGTGGAAAGCCTGATGCACACTAACCTTTGCAGATGGTGCAGCTATTGCTGAAAAATGGATTGCTTAATAAAGCATATCATCCGACATATTTGCTGCTTGGCTAGCCAAATAGAAGTTGTTTTTTGCACAAATTTCCTTGTCAAATTTGTCAATGTTCATGTCATTTTTGCTTTAGGTCACAGAGCAAGGTGCAAATTCTTGGCATCTTTACTAGTTGCAAGCCAATTTTGGCTATTTCTAACAATGAAGTGAATTTCTCTGAGGATAAGACACTCGCTTTATGGGGAGGAAAGGAAAACTGCAGGAAGTGGGTAATTTTTTTTTCTGGGTTTTTTTTTGTTCCTTTCTGTTTTCTTTTTTCCTCTTTCCTTCTGAGGGATAATGTTTGCATTCATTTGTGGACCTTGTTAATTCATAGCAGAAAGAGGGCTTTTATTCTGTTAAATAGTTTCTTTTACTTGACTATTTGGTGCATGATGCACAGGAATTTTTTGCATTGGTGTAGAGAAAAATTATCCCTTTTTGTAGGAAAACTTGGAAGAGAAAAAAGATTCATTCCTTTGGCATTCTTAAATATGGAAGTTAGGGGATTCTCCCCTTCCAACTGTCTGCTTGAAGAGTAATGTTTTTAAGTCTTGCAATATCTTAGACTTAAAGCAAGATATTTGATATTTGTGTTGTTTGTTCTTCTACCTGCCCTACATCCTTTGGCTCTGCCTACAGACACATCCCCTTCCCTGCTCAGGTTTTCAAGCCTATTCCCTTCTTCCTGGGTTTCAGATGTTTTTGCCACATGGTGCCTTCCCAGACATAGCCACCACAAGCTGCTCTACTCAGGAGCAACAGTAAAGATTGTCATTTCCATGTTTGCTACGATAACAACCTCAGCAGGGGCAGCTTTTAAAAATGCACTGCACTGCCACGAGGAAATAGTACCAGCCTCAGGCACTGGGGCACAGTTCACCAGGAGAGCCACAGGGAACATGGGCATGAAAGCAAATATAGAGCATGTGTGAAGGGGCTGGAGCCCCATTCAAGGCTTCCTCCACACCGAGTCAGGTTTTAGGGAACAGGGTGTTTCTAGGCCTTGAAGATCCCTCAGAAGACCAGACCCTACTCCTTCAGAGGTGCTGCATATGCAGTGTTGGCAGCATCCATTTTGGGGTACAGAGCTCTACATCCAGTCATCCACTTCAATATACCATAGTTTATCCAGGCGTCTACAAGGAGAGCCGCAATTTTGGTGTCAGGCATGCTATTTAGGTTGCATTTCCATTTTTGTTCCATCACTCACTGGATATGGTGTTTTCCATTTACTAGTAACAGATGCATTCCTCTCTGGGCTGTGCTGCAGCAATTACCTTTCTCTTTGGAGGATTCATTTATCCCTTTATTCCCACCCTGTACTAAGTCCTTTATCAAGCATACCTTTTCCAAAGATGCACCATTTGCCAAGTGCATCCTCCAGTGATATAAAAAGAGGACTTTGTTGCAGGACATAGCCATTTCACATAATCCCATTTGCCCCCCAAGTAAGATCCCCCTCCAAAAAGAACACTCTTCTGCAAGGAACAGTTTGTTTACAAGGTTTGTTTTGTTAGCAGGTGTATTCCCAGTAGTAACTTTTCCACTGCACCATTTTTTTTAAAGGTCTTGTTTGGTAGCCAGATAGCCGAGACTGCCTGTGATAAAGCCAGCACAAGTGATTAATAGCAAAGTCTCTGCCATTTTATTATTAATAGCAGTGTGTTGACTCAATTAAATCCAGCCTGCTTTTTTTGGCAGGCCTTCGCAATTATACATATCATTATGGGCTGCAGCCCAAATGCATCCTGGGAGTAGACCAGAACTCCACATTAACTTTTTCTGGCTCGCTTTTTGCAGGTTGGCCACTGTAACATGTGGGCTATAACCAATCCAGGCTGCTACGGGGATGGCAGAATGGAGGAAGAAGGACAAATGGTGGAGGTGAGGATCACACCTAGAAAGGGCACGCTCCCCTACAGCCATAAACAGCCTGGCAAGGATGTCCTGTATCCACCCCTCCACGCTGAACCCCATAAACACAATGTAATCTGTCTGGACAGTACCTGTTACCAGCAGGGGTGATTTTCCAGCACACTGATGGGTGTGTTTAGTAATCCCTTCCAAAACAGACCGGCAAGCAGCTTGGCCTAGCTTGAAGAGGCACTGAACTGAGGTACAACCCTTTATTTTGAGAAAGGCTCCTGTAGATTGTGTTTCCTGGAATGAGAGACTGATCTCCTAGTAAAGCTGGAATACTCTAAATTCAAAGTACTTCAAAGCATGCAGTAGGCATATTTTAGTGCTGAACATACTTGCTTCTACCTTTTGAAAAATTCCAACTAGACTGTTGGGAGGAAAGCCAGTCATAGAACTAAGGCATAACACCAGTTAAATTCTCACCACTGATAATGGGCTCCATGTATGAATCCAAGCGATCCTATATATACAAAGTCCTGGGGCATTTTCTGTAGCCTTCAAACTCAAGAGATCCATGAGTTATTTAGGTCACTCGTTATTTGGGGGCACCAAACTTCGGGTGCCTACATTGTCAACCGAGATAAATGCACAGACAAGGGTAGGTTGCCTTACCTTGAGTTTTGAAGAGAGCTGGAGTCGGGGGACCCTGAACAGCTGGTGAAATTAAGCCTTATGGTTTTCTCACAGCCTTTTGAGATAGCCTGTCCATAAATAGATGTTCTGTTAATAGGAGAAATCTGTTAATGGGAGAAAGCTCTTTTTGGGTCTGAATCTCACCATACTTGTACATAAAGCACTTAGCACAAAGATGGTCTCATCTGAGTTGTAGGCCTTGCCATCACTCAGGTAACAAATCACAGACATGAAGTGCTAGAGGAATAGCCAGGTCTGGCCCCTTGCAAGAGCAGCATATGTTGATCAGAAGCACTGACCCATCACTGTCCTGTGCAGACTGGGTGGGCTTTATCTTCCTGCAACCTGCTAACCAGAACAGGCAACTGCAGGGATACACTCTAGTATGCATATGGTCTGTGATATCTCTCACTATTACTGCTGGGTTTTTCTTCCCAAACTCACTGCTCTTTGCATCTGTAGGTCTGGAATCTTCTCTCCAGTGAAGCCTGGAAATGTCCCACTTTCCTGTAGGTACCAAAGACATCACCCTTCATCCTGTGGTGTTAGAGGAGACCCCAAGAAGCCACATCTGAAGTCCCAAAAAAAAAGAGGAGGTCCTGTTTCCCATTACCTGAACACAGGGAGCTTTGCAGCTGAAGGCTCTTTTCAGCTTGTGCTACTTCATCTTTCAGAAGCCCATTAAGACAGGAGGGCACTCTATGCTTTCCATCCCAGCTTGGCCTGTCTCCATCCCTGTCGTCCATCTGGTTTATTTGCTGGCATCAGACAATCCACAGCTGTGGGGCTCCTGCTAACCAGGGTGGAAGAGTTTAAGTGCTTGGCCTATAATCTCCTCCCAGTGCCTACAATGCAGTTCTGGAAATAATTCTGCTGCTGGACAAGGGAGTGCAGAGGAGTTCTGCTGTCTACATTTCCCTGAAGAGCTCTCAGCAGTACAGAGAGGATTTTGTTTGTACCCAGCTCCAGGCAGTGATGGAGCTGTAGCTGCAGATTGGCACTGCAGCACTGAATATGGGTAACAGACAACACACAACCCACAGATCTATAGGTCTAACAGATCCTCAAGGAAATTTCCCTCCCCACTCTGTACAGATGCTTACCTCTAGGCACTGTCCCAAACAAGGAACAATCCAGTTGGCAGCCACAACTGAATCTTCCTCCATGACAGGGGGCATGTATTGCTATTTCTGCAGACCCACATGGTGGTGGCTTCCCACCATCTCCTCCCTTGCATCTTCCATCCCAGAGGGTTGATTTGCCAAACCAAGACTAAGCTTTGGAAAACTCTCACCTGCTTTTCTGAGGACCAAAGTGGAGCTTATGATAAGTGCTTCCCTGAGGAACCTCAGAAACATAAGCAAAGCCACTTGTGACAACACTGGGTTTAACTACCCTCAGTGTGCCTGGGAAAGAACCCAGGGAATTCTCTCAGATAGGATGAGATGCACACATAGCAGTGGGGAAGGGAGACCAAGAAGATTGATGGAGATATTTGAGGGTTTTGTTCAAACTTGCTTCCTTCCCAGACAAAAGAGGCTGCAGATCCATGGCTATGGCTTGCAGAAGTGTCTGTCCTAGTAGAATGCCTGCTTGGCTTATGCCTGTAAGTGTAAGAAAGATAAACATAACTCTGGATGACGGTGTTCAGGAATCTGCTTTAAAATAATGCACCTTTCATGGACTAGGTGGACACATCCACAAACTGGCTGGGCAATGTCACTTTCTTTAAAAATACATTAAGAATCTAAGACATTTGTTCTCTTCTTGTTTCAACAAGAATGTCATTTTGATTTTTAGATAGCACAAAGGAGGGCAATGAAGATGGTGAAGAGTCTAGAGGTGAAGCCACATGAGGAGCAGCTGAGGTCACTTGGTCTGTTCAGCCTGGACAAGAGGAGACTGAGGACAGACGTCACTGCAGTTACAGCTTCCTCTGAGGGGAAGAGAATGGGCAGACACTGATCTCTGCTCTGGGGGGACCATGACAGGACCCCAGAGAATGGCCTGAAGTTGTCAGGGGAGGTTTAGGTTGGACACTAGGAAAAGGTTCTTCACGCAGAGGGTGGTCAGGTACTGGAACAGGGTCCCCAGGGAAGTGGCAACAGCACCAGCCTGACAGAATGGGACTGGAGAATTATTCAAGAGAACCCAGCCACAGTTCAGTACAACAAAGTTCAATTATCTAGAACAACATCACATATCCTGTTCTAGAGACTGGACTACTGACTTCCAGTGTGATGTCAGCAGCGCCCTCACTTCAGGGCCTTTTTATTTTTAAGGGCAATTCAACAGATTTAGAGAGGCCAAAATTCTGAAGCCCACTGGTAACAAACAAGTGCTTATTACCTCAGTGACTAAGTGTGCTTTCCTCTGAGATTTCCCTTAACCCCAGGATGAGTGACCACCTCAGAGGAGAGGGTGACCTCCTCTCCTGAGAGAGATGATCAGACACTTGTAAGGCTCGTGGCTGTCGCCTCAGGACCAGTTAGGGAGCTGAGCTGTTATTGCTCCCCTGTTATCAGTTACGGCAGGAGATTCCTTGCCTTGTGGCTGAGACTGCTTTGTACCAATGACTCACAGAACATAACTAAACCATGTAAAATGTCATCCTGTGTTTGCCATTAATAAGCTTTCAATTAATAACACAAATTTCCAAGAATACCCCAAGCTTGAAACTCTGCGCTGTGCTGCCTAGCAGAGCCAATCAGGGCGCTCTCAAAGCCAAGCCTTAATAAAGCAATTTTGCTTTCCAGGAAAGATCCCTCCTTGCTGCTGCAGCTGGAGAACTCCAGCTCATGCACATATGCAGACCATACTACCCCATATGGGAAAAAACATCCTGTTACTCAGAGGATTGCAGGAAAGCTTTCAAACTGAGGTACAAAGCTTTTCTTTTAAATATTGCAAGACCTGATTCTGCTTTCTTGCTGATATAAGTTAACCCCTGAGGTACATGGGGTTGATCAGCTGTACTATAAGGAAGACAACAGGACCTGTGTTTAGGAGGGCCATAGTCAAAATCAGAGGTACTAATGTGATGATGCCAGCTGACACCAGTTTTTCCATCACGTGCAGTTTTTCAACAATCATTGTGTACACATGTGCATTTTGCTGTTGTAAGGACAAGTACACAGGAAACCATGAGAAGGTTTAGGCTGGTATTAAACACATATCAACTCTTCTGAATGTAGATCTAACAAACATGAGACAGTCTGGCCATGCATAAGTCCCTCACAAAAATAAAGGCAAAAACAAGACATTGCTGCCAACCCAGGCCCTGCACCCTCTGCTACCTGTACACAGCTGACCTAGCTGAAAGAAAATACTTATCTTTCTGGTATGCAAAGCCACTGAGAGAGTCACCAAGGGCACTCTCTTTCACAGACACACAGAGCAAGGCATCTTCCTTATTTCTGCATTATTCGTGCAATTCCTTCCCTGTATCTGCAGTCAGGTACAATCTCTTGCTGTCTGTACACATCTGTGTCCACAACACAGCCTGTTGATACACAGGCAGACAGACAAGCTTGCTCTCTCTCTCTCTCTCTCTCACACACACCTCTCCCACTCCCAGCAGGAACTCCAGGTATTGAAAGGTAATCCTCCCAGCTCACAGAGCCTGCTGAATGGAATAATTAATTTTCTGATGAGCATGAATATCACGCAAAGGCAGTCACACGGATATGGTGGAATGCTTCCAGCCAATATCCATGCAATCCGGATATTTGGATTCACCCATCCTCAGCCTCTGCTCTCAGCAGTGCTGACGGCAGCAAAGCTGAGCTTGCTGTGCTGATTGGGAAGGCCTCACAGATCTGGCTGGCTGGCCTGGGTGCTGGAAGACAGCTGAGCTGTCGTGCACAGCCTGCTCCTCCTCATCATCAAAGACAGGGACACCTTGCCAGCTCCCATTCCTTAACCTACTGCTCCCACAGGAAGCTGGCAGCAGCTGCCTACCAACACCCAGCCCCTCTCTGGTCTCTGGGGCAGGGGAGAGAATTGCAGGAGCAGCATCCGTCTGTTCAAACCTAACAGTCCTATCCAGTGGTGAATTAAGGGCAAATCCCTGATGGAAGGACACTAATTCTCCAGGCTACAGATCGAACTTCTCTCACCCCTAATCTCTACTCATCCTTAAGTCAACTTGTTCTCCTCTGTTTTACAGTTCAGGGTTAAAAATGCTTGTGGAGAGCAAGAGTAGCTGCAGACACTAATTCTGGGGAATAGAGGAAAAGGAAGCTAAAATAAAAACAGAGGATGTAAGGCAGAACAGCATTTTGGACAGTGGTTCAAACTGCACCCAAACCCAGGGGATTCCCAGTTACAGAGCTGTGATACTCCTAGAAACTAAGCTTTAGAGCTATTTGCTTCTGTGCAAATGTTCAGCCAGTGTTGCTTTAGCATAATTGACCAGTCTAGACAAACAGAAATAATGAGCTTTCCATGCTGGACATGCGAGTCCCATTCCCAGCTCTGTCTTCAGCTTTGCACATGTTCAGGGACATGTGTTCCACAGCTGTAAGATTAACACAGAAATACTTGGCTTGACTGTTTTGCCTGGAAGCTCAGATCAAGCTCATCAAGACCTGTGATCAAGAGAGAGATCAAGACAGTGCAAGTTGCCATATAAATCAAAGGATCCCTTGCTGCAGTAGCAAAAGCAAAAAGCACAAGCATGTATGGCTAGAGACTTGCGGGCGTGGTTTTTGCACATTGCATGTGCATCTATGCTCCTTGCATGGTGCCACACCACATCAGCAGTCTCAGCACATATCCCATCTCTTAAGTGCTTTTATCTTGGAATTCCCATCAGGGAAGAAAATATCTGGCACAAGTCTTTCCAGAAACTTAACTGTATAGTCTTAGATGGGAATTTGCTGAGGATTTTCACAAGAGTTGAAGTCTGAACTAAACTTCAATGTGATAAAATCAACTTTCCGTTGTAGGTTTGGGTTTTATCAGCCTTGTGGCTCTGATCCTTCCCAGTACACTTGGCTCTTTGAATTTTTTCATCCACAGTCATGATGCTTAGAAATAGTGCTGGGAACTGGCAAGTCTAACACTTCTTTGTAGGTATTGAGAAATCTTCTAATCTAATCCTGATTTTTCTCTGAGATATCTTACTGAAAAATTGAGGCTTACAAGTAAAAGCAGAGTCGTGAAATTAAAAACTAAAGGTCCTTAGTCATGCTGGACTTGCTTTTTCAGCTCCCAAGGTTGTTGCCCATCCACAAGAGCTCAGTATGTCAGTATATATATTTGCTAATAGATCCCACAAAAGAGAGAAAGGATTGTTGTGTAAGTCATTGCCCCAGTCCAGAGTACACTGGGAAATTCTCAATGATATATACAATACAGAAGAAAACAATGACATCCAAATATCTGCCTAGTGAAATATACATCTAGCTTTTCAAAGTGATGAGGAATTAGTCAAAACCCTGGATTAGATATGGGTTCAAATTCCACTTTCCTCATGCTAACAAAATTTCCCATCCTTGTGTGGATGGGCTTGCTCTTCCTGAGACGCTGGGATTAAAAACAAAACAACAAAACAAACACAAAAAACCCCAAGCAAGAAAACAAATGAACAAACAAACAAACAAACACATACCCACACATTTCCCCCCCCTCACACCAAACCCCACAAAACAAAACAAAAAAAGGAGAAAACCCCCCCAGCAATTAAACAAACCCCACAAAGGTGGAGTCTTCAAGCATACCAAGAAGGCTTAGGAGTGCAAGTCAGTCAGATGGGTGCTTCCAAGTCCCTCCACTGCTTTGGAAGACTTCCAGCCCTAGGAGTTAAATAAAAGGCCAGGGATATATATGGCTGGTAGGCTAATGAAGCTTAATTTTATCCAGCTTCTATTTGTTCTTTGGTTTCGCTTCAGAGCATTGATTTCACATTCCTGCACCTTTTACATATGCATATATATTTCATAAATAGGCAAAAGTATATACACAGACCTGAGCATGGGAGTATGTTTATACATGTAAAGCAACTGGGTATTTACAAGCTGTTTCTAAGGTTATAATATCCATTGCTATTATGAACTGCTTCATTAACCTGTCAATCAGATCTCTTTCTCCCTTTCAGCCCTCTCCCGTGTTACTCTGTGTGTTGGAAGTGAAGCATGTGTGTTTCTGTCAAGTGTATTATTTCAGACAGTACAGACACACAGACACACATGGACGCACGCCCAGAAATTAATATGGTTTCATTGCTGCCTCCCCAGAAGCCTGGCTCTGGCTGACCCTCTGGACTCTGCTAGCCATGGAGATGCCTCATGCAGTCATTTATCACCCAGGCCCTGGCCAGTGGCACTGGGCTCCTGGCGTTGCATCCCCAGGCAGCCTGGTTGCCGTGCAAGAGGAGGGGCATGTCTGCAGCGTGGCTGCAGTTTGGAAGCACTGCTGATGGACTAGTCCCCAATAAACCCCCCAAAAGTGCTGATGTGCTGAAAGCAGCTGACACTGATGGATCTGCTCTCATCTTGCCTTTCAGTCGGCTGCAAGAGAGAAGAGAGAGAGGAAGAGAAACAAAGGCAGAGATTAACTCTTTTGTCACAGAGCTCTGCAGTTTTACAAGGCAAGATAAAGCTGCTGTCCAGGTTGGGTGCAGATGGCACCAGCTCAGCACAGTCTGTCTGATTCTCTATGGACTCCAATAGGGAAAAAACAGCCTGAACTGCACAATGATTTACTGGCAGGGCCCGTGCTGCCTAACTGAGCCTTATAACTTTCCTTGCAGTTGCAACCACAGCCAGGGAGACCAGCAGGGATGCCTGGATATGGTCCTGGGCCACTGGCTCTGGGTGGCCCTGCCTGAGCAGGAGGCCTGGACAAGATGACCTCCAGAGGTCCCTTCCTACCTCAACCATTCTGTAATTCTGTGATTGTCCCAGACCTGCACACCAGCCATTAAACCAACACTGCTTTAAGCACCAGCACTGCTTTTAGCACCACACAGCAGCACCAAGTCCCCCCAGTGCTGACGCCTGAGATGTGACACAAGCTGCTCAGCCAGCAAGGCCCACTCCTGTGGGTGCAAGCTCAATAAACACAAATGTCGGGGGGGATCAGTACACTCCTGTGTATGAAATCATGGGGTGAATTCGTCTGTGATGCCAGGCATCAGAATCCCCAGATCAAGTCTCAAACTGCCGCTTGTGATACTCCTCACTAGAGCCAGCTAGAATGTTTTAATATAATTTCATTTAATCAAACCAGGTTTTCCCAAAATTGAGTTGTCTGGGGAATTGGACCAATTTGGCTTAAGTTTTTCTCAAGAATACCTTGGTTCCAAGGGGCTCAGATATGAACCTCCAGTCTGCATTGCTATGTCATTCAACTGCACAAGAAGAATTTGGAAGGTTTCCTTCTCCTCTCACTTTGCTAGAAATTTCAGCAGCTGCTCAGGAGCAGGACTTTAAGCTTCCAGATCTCCTCTCTGAAGGACTAGCAATGTATCCCCATGGATGTGTCCCCATCCAGTCACTTACAGAGTTCAATGCAAATACAGTCAGAGATTTTCCCAACTCCTTCAATGCCTTTGCACAGTCATGTTTAGCACTGACAATGTCACAGGTACAACAGCACCCCAAATTCTCACATGCCCAGCTGGAGGGCCAAATGTCCTCAGAAAGGCAGGCTATGCTACATTTAGCCTAAGCACACAAGGAGACACAGTTAACAATACTACTAGCAAGAGGGTAACAACAATAATACTGATGCTAATCCTTATTAATAAAAATGTTAACAACATTCTTGTTCCTGTGCAAAATGTCATTTTATTTGTAATCTCAATTGTCATTGATTTGAAGAGAGGAGGTAGGATCTTTTTCTAGGTAATTCTAAAAACATATTCTTAAACCCATATTGAAAACTTGATCATTTTCCAGTTTCAAGAGAAAAATCCAAATACCATATTTGAAAAACAAAGTTCATATTTTTAAACAAGAAAAAGAAAGACACCTTGTCATGAGAGAACCATTTTACCACTGGGAACAGTGCTCTAACTCTGCACAGCACCCATTCTCTCCTGGATTTTTTCAAGCCTGGTTTATCATGCATTTGTGTGGCACAGTTCACAAGTGTTCCCAGGTAAACCACCAGGTGAAGTACAAATTACCGTCAATAAAGGCAGGAGGCAGCCCCTGCTGAATGTTAGGGTTGTTCCAGGGTTTTTGTCAAGACTGGGGTCTTCTAGTGCTGAGCCCTATGCAGCTTTACAAACACACAGAGAGAGGCTGTCAGAGCTGCAATCCACCATCATAAAGCATATCAGTAAAGACAAGTACATTACACTTGGACATGGACACACTCTGAAACACAGGCACATCACCCCAGCACAAACTCCTGCTCTCACACACACTCTGCTGAACATGCAATCCTTCCTGAAATACAAACAAGATCTCCAAGTCAACAAATGGAAAATGTAGGGCTGGGTGGAAGAATCTTGAGATTCACCTTTTTTTTTTACTTACTTTTTTTACTTTCTTTTTTTTACCTTTTTTACTTTTCCTAGAGAAAAAAGGGCCTTTTAAAATAAATTAATAGTAAATGCAATGTTTCCTGAGGAAATCCTGATGTGTTTTTTGCCACATCATTTCAGTTTTTGTCTATTGCCCCCATTTCCTTTTAATGAAAAACAGTAAAAGCTAAGTCAGACTCCAAGACTCTAAACTTGGCTTGCAGAATACTTTTCCTGTCCAGAGGATGATTTAAAATGCAACTTGAAGTAGAGATCTACTCTAAAGTAAAAAAAGATTTACTCTAAAGTAAAAAAAAGTAGTACTCTTAAAACAACTTTGAAATGTAAAAGTTTTCCACCACACACAAATAACAATAATAATGTCACCATGCCAAATGCAGACAGTCTTGGAAACAAACCCACCAAGGTATTATTGATCATCTCTTCACATGTCCTTAATAAAATCTTGGTCTAAAATCTATCCACAACATGCCATCTGCCACACACTGAGATGAAATATGATGTGTGCTCTTGGCATCTAACACTCTGATGAACCATTTGTGAAATCTCTGCAGAATTTCACATTCTCAGTAGCACACTTTTCTAGAGAACTGAATTTCAACTTTAATTTTATCTGTGTGCCCCTAAAAAATATATCTGTCTCTGAAGGGCCTAAAAAACAATATATAGATTGTTATACAGCTGGTTTGAGCTTGCCTTTCTCAGTAACTTTTGCAGACTCACTTAGGAACAGCTCAAATTCCCCAGGGAGTTCTGTGACCAAGATTTGGTGCTCTAGGGAAGAGCTCCATGGACTGCCTAAATTGAGGTCATGGAGGCCTCCAGTGCCAGGGTTAGCCAGCTCCTGGCTGTAAACACCTCCGAGCAAAACCTGTCTTCCTCTCCATCTCAGAGCGCTGACAGGTGCTGAGAGGTGCTTAAGCAGGACACTTGAGCAAGTGCCTGCTTTCAAGCACCTCAGGACTGCTGGTGGGATTCCTCATATGCTGCAGGCCAAGCACGTGCACAGGCTGTGGAGAAGGGAAGCCCTTGGCAGCCACCTCAAAGCTACTCCTGCCAGTGAGCGCTGCCCAGGCACCACAGCTCTGGGTCCAGGGAGTGTATCCAGGCAGGAGAGGACTCAGCTTCCCAGCCCATGCACCCACCTCAGTGCCCTCCACTCCCAGTGAGTCCACAAGGGCCCATTTATTCTAAGATATGAAATTTGAGTTGTTTCTTTATTGTTCTTTAATGAAACCCTGTTTATTCTAGGCTTTTAATTCTTTCCATCTATTATGTTTAGACAACTCATTAACAATCATTTGTTATCATTAGACTTCAATTTTAAGCTCCTTTTCCCAGAGGAGGCAAGGCAGTACTTTTAAACATATTTGCATCATAAACAATTTCTGGGCCCCGTGTGCCATCTATTACCCCAGCCTTTCCTCCCTTCTTACTTGTGCTGGAAGGTGCTGAAAGAGCCTTAGCAAGATTTTGGCTGAGTCCAGGGTAATTCGTGTTTCCCCCAGTCTTGGACCCATGGAGGGTTCTGCATTAGGACAGCAACCGCATACATTAATAGCAAACTCTTGAAATCCTAGGTCATGTAATGGTGAGCTGCTCCTTCCACTGGGATTAATGACTACATGCTGCAGCTGAATTCATTAGGGCCTGCTAAAGATAGCATGCTAGCCTGGGATAATGTGTGGGCCTCATTCTGCTCATTTATGGTTGTTCAGCTCCACTGGATTTAGTGAAGTCATTCCTGATTTGCAGCAGGGTCCCTCGTGTGCATGCTAGATAAGCACTACGTCACACTTTGCATTCACTGACAGCTCCCAGTAGGCAAAAATCTGATCCCTGTTATGTTGGTTAAATCCAGATCAACATTCACTGAAGCTGCAAGGCATCCTTTGGATATGAAGTAGCATCAGCATGCATGGAGTGTGGCCTGCATGATGCAATTTGCTGTGGTAGAAGGCAGGTCCCTTAAGTTGCATAGAAAGCAGGAAAATAGTCACTGTTCTCCTCATGGTTTTCCTAAGTTTTGCTTGGCACTATATTCATCACATACTGGTGTCATATCTTGACATGGGAGCAATTTAGGGAAGTGATGCAAAGCCACAAAGTGATCAAAAACCACTACAACTGGTCAGCACCAACCTTGATCAGTAAAATGCAGAAGAAAAGAGAAATTGCTAAGCTGGCATCTTTTAATGTATGTTTTGATCTCCAAAATCTCATTCCAAATTATGCTCTAAAATGCTGGACGTGGCAGCCATGTCTCCTGTTTCCCACATCCCCTTGAGCCAGCCAATGACACATCTGTTCAGAAGAGGTTTAGCTCTTATAAGTAGCATTGCTAGATCATCTCTGTCAGTGCCAAGCCTTGTGCTGGTGCTAATGCATTGTCATTGTCTTGATACCCTGGTTTTTAAAGTTCATTTGGTGGTGCTACCCCAGGCCCAGTAACATGACAGGAATGCACATTTTGGAGCTGCTGTGTTTCCCTACAGCCCCTGCACCCTTGAATGGCAGTCAAAGAAACAAATCCACTGTTGAAAGGCCTCAGTTCTGCATGGCTCAAATCTTGTGCTCAGCTTTAGAGACTTGGAGGCCTTTCATTCACAGGCATTTCACTTTTCAAAAAGCCCTTTCACACCACCAAGTGCAAAGGAGGTATTACATGCAGCCCAATTTTGCTGGCTAGAGCACACACACATGAGAATAGCAGGCTGGACCACCACACCTATTGCAGCTTTTCATATGGATGCTTGCAGTTTATAAGAAGATGAAAAAACTTCATACATATTATTGTGGACTGTTCATGATGTTATTATACCTCCAACGAGCTCTACTGCCTCTCCAGTGCTAGGGATCCTTGCTGCAAGGCTCCACCCTGCATGTTAAGTAAATTCCTGTAATTTTCTATCCTTCCTTTGTTATTCTTATCCAATTGAAGTCACTGCAGCTAAGTGAAAAGTCATGATTGGCTAATTGGATTTGGGAAAGCAGAACACCCATCAGGGGCCAGGTTTAATTTAGGTTTCCTCAAAAATTTTAAGGGCACTGGTAGGCTAGAAGAGGCAGCTACTCTGTTGGCTGTGGCTCGGAGAAAAGGGATTAGCTGGTTGCTGAGTGAGCTCCCTGCTGCCTCATGTCCATGGAGCTCCCCAATTCCAATGCCTGTGTCAGAGCCTTTTTTTTTAACCAATGCAATGGTCCTTTATATATCTCTCCCATGCCTCTCTGAGTCTCTTGTCCCCAGTCTCATCCTGCACCGGTCACATCTCTCATGATTACTCCACACATCAGTGCAGTCCCCCCCAAAAATGCACTTCCCATGGTCCTGAGGGGCTGTGCAAGACATGTTCATGACTGGACCTGCACTCCTGGATGTGGTGTGGGACATAAACTTCTCTGAAGTCAGCTGGAAGTTATACCAGTAAGGCTGAAGGGCTTCTACACATGGAGAGCTCTAAATACTTCTCCAAACACCAACTGGCCAAGTCCTTCCAGCTGCCCTGGATGCAGACCCCCTGGGATTCCAGTCACACAGTGAGATTAATACAATAAAAGATCCATTTTCATGAGCAATTATAACTGACCAGAAGCCTATCTGTAATATTTCCAACATAAGTCATTAAAAAATGGTGTGCCGTACCTGCTAAAACCAGAAGTTTCTTTGAAATTCATTAAAATAATTAATCATAACGTAGATTCTGAATACCTTCTGACTTTTAAGCTTCTAATAAATTCTTAGGCTATTTATTCTGATTTAATGATCACCTTGGACACAGAAACATTGAAAAGATAACAAACTGAATGGACAACTGATATTGTCATATGCTTACCTGATTCTAAGAGCTTCAGAAACTTCATAAAACGTAATAAAAACAAGAGTTACTAACACTACTACCCAAATGCACAGTAAGCCACTTGCATATGACCAATAACAGTCAAAAAATGCATCCTAACAAACATCATACAAAAATAAACAATATTCAAGGTGGACTCTAAATTCTTGGGTTTGGGATCCTTTCAAAATGCTTTATATTTTTGGCTTGGGCATTTTACATTTATTTCTCTTTTTATCTCTTTTATTTAAATAAAATCATGCCTGACAATTTAGAAAATCTCATATATTTCCAATCTTGCACCCAAAACACAAGACTAGCAAGATCACTGGGCATGTTAAGAAGCCTGTCTATTAATATTTGTAAACATTTGTGGCATCAAATACTTGGAAGAATCACTTGAGCCATCACCCAACATACTTCTGCTCCTATTGTAGAAGAACTAAAGAGGATCAGCCAAAGAAACAAATTCTTTCTCTCCTGCTCTCCTGCCCATTACTTGTTGGCTTTTTTGTTGTTTTGGGTATTTTTTTCTTGGGTTTTTTTTTGTTTGCTTGTTTTTAAGGAATCATTATTTTTACTTTGGTTGTCAACTGCAGTGGAAATATACTCCCTGTTCCACTATTTCTAACCCCCCTGAGGAGTTTTCAGGCCCTATTTTAACTGAGACCTTTTTGCAAGTCTGGCCCTTCCCCCCAGTAATGCTGCTACTGAAAAAAAAGTTGTATCATCACTGTTTTTACACAAATGCCTAACACTTGTTTCTTTCCCCATGGTCTTGTCAATACTGGACCATGAGCTAGAAGTTGCCAGGGCCTGAGTTCCCAGTGCCTCCAGATCTTGGCATTGACTGCCTTTCAGAATCTGGCCCCTGAGGCTTTGCAGTTGGCTCATGAAAAGAAAAAGGGCCCCTCCTTAAAATCACAGTCCGTGCAAGTTTGTGTCTTCCATGAAAATTAACATGCTGGACAGCAGATGGGACAAACACATGCTAGAGGCCAGATCCTTATGCTGGTTACACCAGGATCATCTGCAAACTTGAGGGAACAAGGACAAACAACAGAACTAGAGCAATTTACATGAGCAGTAGGTCTGCCTTCCTGCTGGCTAACAGTAACAGTTTGGATTTTTGGGCAGAGGCAGGGATAAAGAGAGAAATAACTACATTTGTACAAAATTTTAGCCCACTCCAAAGCTGTCCAAACAGGACCAATGCTGTGACACTTGATATCCAATTCAAATGCTTTAAGAAACCCAAAGAACAACACATCACCACATTACTCTGCCAAGCAACAGGCTTCACAACTGCCTTTGGAGAGCCAAACAGCCCCCATGGATACAGACGTGACTTAATTTTCCCCTCTCTTCTCCCAGTCCCTCACTTACACCTCCTCAAAATACCTGTGGTGAAATAATGACAGTGCAGTCTCATGGAAGGTTCTGGCATCATCCTGCAAAAGAGCAAAGCCCATGGTGTTCAGACAGTGCACAGAAGAATGATGTGTGACACTTTGAAAAGCGCTGCCTCCTTGGAAAGTCATGACCTCTTTGAATGGAAGACCCAGATCCTAGAACCAATTTTCATTCCCTGACCCAACTGTCCCCTTGATTCTTGACCTCTTTGATTTGAGAATTCATTCTTTCTTACCATTCCTCGTTCCTAGTCTCTGTCTGGTCACTCTCTGGGTGAGAAGGACCATGCAACATTGTGGTTCTACACAACTCTTCCTTTTCTGATAAAGTTTTCACATATTCTTCTTTTTAGGATCAAAGCTCCTTCCAGTAGAGTTACACACAAGCAGTATTTATTCCACTGTGCTTTTCAAAGGGAATTGGCACTTAACTTCCTGAGGATGCTGTGAAAATTCCAGCTGTACCCTAGGAGCAGCAGGGATTGTGAGTCTGTATAGTCAGACCTAAGACATACTAATGGATTTCTGACAACAGTAAATTCAGAACAAGCACCTCTGCTTTTGGATCCTTCAGCAAGTATAGCACAAAGATTTCTGTGCTCCCAGGTCAAATGTGTCTCCTTCATGGAAAGGCTCTCTGGACACATCTGGCATGTTATCAGATTAATTTCCACTGGGCTTGATCCAGTGTTCATCAAAGTCAATAGTGACATTTCCTGGGTCATGCCAGAGGTCCAGTAATACTTCATACCTTCCCATATGTAATCATTTAATTACTTCCCACTAATTACTTCTGCAGGGAGCTTTAAGATTTTCAGTTCTGCAACACCTTTTCCTGATGGTCTCTGGATCAAGCCTTTGCCCAGGAGAAGGCAACTGGCCTGACTTATGTTAGAGGAAGGACTCTGCAGGTCCCCCTTTGACCCACAAGAGGCTCAACAGCAAACAAGGGAAAATACATTTATCATTACTTCTCTTGATCAGGATCTATTTCCTGCAGGACTCTGAATCAGGAAAATCCAGTCACATCTCTGTGTATACACATGCATGTCTGTACATATGTGCAAAGACAACTGACCCCAAAGGTCAAACAGGACTGCCACTCCAAAATACAATAAAGCTCTCAGCTTAACTTCAAGGAAGAGGAAAAGGCAAATGATCAGAGAGAGCAAGAAAGCAAGAAAGACAGAGATAAAGAGAAAAAACCAAGGGGAAGATGATTTTCTATCAACAAAACAGCAGGGACAAATTCTAGTTCATCACATTGGAAACATCTCCTTCATGTGCAAACACTGCCTGGAGCCAACACTAATCTCCCAGATTAAAGCCTTTTAATAGCAATTAGTCCTCTCTGCACTAACCCACTGGACACTCCAGTGCATATTTGGGAAAGGGGGGAGCTGAAGGGAGTGTCAGCAACAGTTTAACTCATAAGTGCCCTGATGTGTCTAAATCCTTATCCTGCATACACATTTGTGCACAGGCCAGGAAACTGTGTCAGTGAAACCTGTTTGGATTGCAGCAGAGAATGGGACCATGACAGCTAGATGTGGGTGTTACGTGTGCAAATACTTGGGTGAGTTGGATCAAGCCCAGATCCAGGAGGTGGAATTCCAGAATGGCATTATGGCAAGCCAGAAGCATTAGCCAGCTACAGTCAGAAGCACTGACTTACCACCAGCTCTGAGAGCTATCCCAGCTGGCAACAAGAGACATCCACAGGCGACAAGATGTCCTTAGAGCTACCTTCATGCTACCAGCCTGCTGAACAGCCTTGGTACTGCTCCTCCCCAAGACACCTTCCAGCATCCCTGGAGAAAAGGAAGAGAAGAGACTTTTAAAAATTGTTTTTGTTTGCTTCATCTCCATATCCCATCAAAGCTGTGTGATCTTTCTGTGAGTGGTTACAGGAAACACGAGCTGCTGCCCCATCTGGGCTGGCAGAGGGAGCAGTTCCCACCTCCTGCACAGATTGCTGCACCAAGAAAGGCAGATCCTACAGAAAAGAACATCAGATTGCATACGAGTCCCTATTAACAAAGTGAGCAGCTTGGCTGAAATGGCTGAGAGGGGGAAGAGGAAAGTAGAGGACACTGGTGCGAAACAAGTCTCTGCACAGAGACTCTGAACTTCCCAAATGGCAAGCCAAGCAGAATTTCTTGGAAGGAGCCACATCAGCTGCCCTTCGAGCTATTAGACCACACAAACAGGACAGAGGAAAACCTTCCATAAGGTGACTGTAGAGAGAGGAGGAAAAACTATTTTGAGTGGCTATTATCCCTTCCCCTTCTCTTCCCAGCAGTTGGAACTGCCAAAACCCTGCACAACCCTGTGGTGCCCCCCGCCCTGTAACACACACACACACACCCCATCCATAGGGGTAGTGCAATTACTATTCAGGCTGGGGGCTGAAGATAGTCTCCTGGCCCTTCTTCTAATGTAAGGTTATTGTAATTGATATGAAGGTAATTGATAATGTGTTACGGTGAATAATGTCTTCAATTTTCTGCTAAATCCCATTTTTGTAGCCATCTGGGCTCCTCCAACTGCCCCCCTGGGACGCAGAGTAATAGATAGTAATTATTCTCAAGTCATTTACTTTTTCAAAGTGTTTAGTGCTTATCTGTTTTACAATTAAAATGGAAACGACCCTGATTCACTTCCTTTCTTTTTTATTTAAATAGCATTCACACACACACACACACACACACACACACACACTCACTCTCCTACATGCCCTGGAGCCTGGAGGGTGTGTGCATATTATTGTGTGAGTGCTTGTGTGCTTGCATATAATTGTCATGCAGAAAGACACACAGAGGTATGTACTTCATCATGCACCTTCACTCTGAGGCACTGTGAAAGCACAATCACAACACTATGAAATACAAACTGTATTCTTTTCCACCGGCTCCCTTGTCCCCATGGTGACGCAGAGTGAATGCCTCAAAACACCCCACAGAAACACCCCCAGGGAGTGATGCATCCAGCACACAACAATGCACACCTCAACACACCCAGAAACTACACACAATACTACACACTTACCTGACCTTATCTGGGAACAAGATATTTCCACAGGACCAGCCAGTGAACAAGAAATCAACTGCAAGTACATCAAAATGATAGCATTTTACCCCAATACTGGGAATCTGTACGAAGTTTTAACAACACAGACACGGTTACACCTAGAAGACTACAGCTAATTGTATAAATGCAGTAGATTCCAGAATATACATGTAAGTAAGATAATGCAAGCTATTAAGGGCACCACCAATGCAAACTCTGCTTTGCACAGCAGTTATACCTATTTCAGTATATTTCAAACCTCCCCAGTGAGTTTTGTCCCTTTGAGTTCTGCCCCAGCTCCTGGTGCACCAGGTGAGACATAAACATGCAAATCCACAATGTTCACAAGGATCCACTGTGCTAGACTGAAGGGTTTTGGCAACAGTTGTAGCCTAAGCCTTGGTAACTGATGCACAGGAAGGTCTGCAGCTACAAACTACCTCACTGAGAGTCTAACAAGGAGGGCTAATAGGAAAATGGTCCAGGAGCTTTCCTGAGGCCAATCTTTGGGTGAGAAAATCCGACTCATCTGAAGCATGCAGAAATAAACCCAGGGGAAACGCTGCTGTTTGTGTGATGGTTTGAGAAGGAACCTGAACCAGTGACTGTGTCAGACCCAGGCAAGTGTGTGGCCCGAAGGGCTTCAGAATGAGATTCTTCAACTAATCTCTGCCAGCCTCTCCCATTGCCATCTCTGTCCCCAGCCTACAAGCCGCTCTCACTGCAGCAAAAATTACCTCACTGCCATCTGAAAGTTTCTGCCTTTGCCCCAGAGTCCTAAAAGGACATGTTCAGGCAGGTACAGACGGCCGTTGAAGCAGAAGCTGAGGGAAATGAAGATGGTGAGGATCTTGAGACAGCCCTCCACAGAATTTTACAGGCTCCAGGCTGCATGCACCTACCCAGAACTCAAATATCAGGCCTTTTAAAGGTGATTGACCACATCCAGGCATGATTCAGAACAAATGAGTGGCTGGTCTTTGGAAGAGCCTAGATTTCTGTATCTCAATACAGATTCAAAATTTAGGCAACTATTTGGGGAAAACCGTTATGGTACTGAATTTGGATTATAAACCAGATCTTCCCAGACCAATCACAACCACACAACCTTGGAAGGCAAATCCTCCTTGGAGACAGGACAGGAGGAACCAGGTGCTCATCCCATTCTTTTGCTTCCCAGAACAATTGCTAACAGAGGCCGATACTTTCCCACAGCAAAACAGAGGGCAGACACTGCCCCCCAGGATGGTATCTTACATATTATTCCCTCTCCAAAAGCCAGGATACCAATCCATTGCCAATTTCAGCAGATGGATGAGTCAACCATGTGTAATTAATTTCATTCTCTCTATATATTTTTTTTTCTGCATCTGAACAATCAGATGACAGCTTTCACAACCAGCCCTGCAACCCATCTCACCACCATCCCAGCAGAAATACAGCCAAGGCTCTTTCCTCCATTCTCCCAGTAAGTGGCTGGAGCACTGGGGTCCTTAGCAGTTAAGGTGAGGGTGGCCCAGGGCTTTGAGCAGAAAGATCCTGTTGTTCCATTGTTCAAGTTTATAACTGTTTGGGGCTGTGTAGGGTTTTTTTCCCCTCTTCCGTCTCTTTCTGTTTCCTTTTTAATTCTTTTTAATGACTTTGCCGATGCAATCGGCAGAGGACCACGCAGAGACTGCTTCCCCCTGCTGAGAGGGAAACAAGAGTGAGGGAAAAGGGCACCAAGGGAACTGTTCACATCCTCTATTCATCTCTGCCAGCCTCTTTTCCCTGGTGACTAGCCCCACACAGCCCAGCTGTGTGGAGTTAGCATGGAACAAAGCAGAACCTGAATCAGGCAAATCTCATCCAGCACCACAGGATGAGGCTGTGCCAGCCATGTGAAAGAAATCCAGGGTATCCAACCCATGAGTGTGGCTCATATGGTCCTACCACAAGGGCAGCAGTGTGGGCTGAGGAAGAAAAATGCATTGTGGTTTCCATGAGTCCAGCACAAGTGCCCCAGACAGGAGAGTGGCTGGAGCCCACTGCTCAGCTATCAGAGAACACACATGAGAGCTGCAGCTTGGGAAACCTACTGCTGGGGAGCCAATGAGCATAAAAGAAGCAAGTTTAGACTCCTACAGTACTCACAAACTCTCTAGTCCAGGCACTCCCAAGCAATGCCATCCTTTGTTCCAGCAGCTCCCCCAGCTCCAGCCTGGGAACGAGCTCGCTAGAAGCCAGATGGCACTTCCTCCATCTGCTCCCTGGCACTTGGCTGCAGGAACATCAGGGAGCAGGGAGACTCGCTGGGCAGGCGGGACTGCAAGGTGGAAGCACTTTGCAAGGAAGCAAAGTTTGCTCCAGCTGGTTGCTTTTGGTGAGGACCTACCCCTTCTCCCACAGGCTCCATCTCAGCCTGCAGGGAGTGCCTCACCTTGGCCAAGAGCCCTGGGCTGCCCCGTGCCTGGGACAGCTCTGGAAAAGCAGCTGCTGCCATAGCAGGCTCTCCGGATTGCCAGGCTGCTGCTAACGAGCCGTGCCCATTCCAGGGTAGCAGGGACAGGGAGAGAGCTCTGAGCTGCCAGGGCCTGGGCTGGAACAGCAGGAGCTGGCGGCTGCTGAAAGCATTGTGTGTTTACTGTACTACCTCTCTGCAAGGGACACCTGTCCCAAAGCACCCCTCCTCTAGGAGGTGCAGGTTTAATCCTTAGATTTTCCAGCACCAAAGGGGAGCTATGATCTCTGTTGCACAGTATAACTGTTGTTTGATAATCAATTACCTTCCAATCAGGAAATTTCAAAGCATTTTGTATCCAATAGCTTGCTGCATTGCTTTCTCTTGTGGGAATGCATAGCATATGCTATACGTTTTCATTGATTCTGGAGGTTTTCTATGGGGAAAAAGGAAAAACCTCAAAGTACAAATTCCTTTGAAGTTTCTACTGCCCTGCCAGCATTCAGGCAGATGAAATGGATGGAGAGAAATGTATGAATGTAGGCTGGGAAAAGCGATGCAATGACCCAGGCACATCCCTGTTGAGACAGATGCATCCAGCCCATCCCTGTCTGAGGTATCTTCTGCAGCACTCCAGCCAAGATCCCAGCAGCTGCATGGTGATCTCTGCTGGTGCTTCTATGCTCCATGGTGATCTCTGCGGGTGCTTCTATGCTCCATGAGCTAGCAAAGACTTCTACTGCATCATCTCCCTCCATTCCAGTGATACTTGCTTCTTTCTGTTTGTTAGCAGGTGGGCACAGAAAATGGCTGTTTACCTGCTTCTCAGTATCATCTGTTTTTACACAGAGCATTTGTGCACCCATAGTGCTCTCTACTTTCATATAAACCACTTCCTTAACCTTTCCTCACAGGCCATGGTTTCCAGCTCCATGGCAGCCTTCAGCATTACACAAGACTCCACTGCAGTAGGCCAGGGAGCTGCTGGGACCTCTCGTGTCTCAGCAGTGACCTGGCATCGATAAAAAGCAGATCCAAACATTTTCTTACTGCAAGGGTGTGACATTACTGACTCCCATACAGTTTGAGATCTGTCCTCCCCTTAGGCATTGCACTTGTTCGTCCATTCCTCATTACACTGAGCCTTTGCATCTACTGATTATTACTCATCTAAATTTAGTTTATTTCTCCAGAATACCAACTTAAATGTTTTGAGTAGCAACCTTGATCTCCAAAGGACTTGCAACCTTCTTCCAGTTTGCTACCTCTCAGGTTGTTTTTCATTTTATTGTCAAAATCTCTAAAATATTGATCAGAAGCAGTTTAAGGCCAACTCCCTGCAAAAACTCCTCCCTTTCCAAGCAATAACTGTATCATGGTTTAGAGCCATGTTGTGTCCAGACAGCAGTAACCAGCACAAGTGGGAACATCTCCTGACACAACTACACCCCAAATGCAAAGGAGGCATTATAAGGGGAGCATGCAGTGGAAATAAAGCTCTGGAAAATCAGAATATAAGTTCAGTCAAGAATGACTGATAGCTGAAAACTGGTCTTAAGCTCAAGCTGGGGTAAAATTCTAGGGAAATCCCAGGGCTACACTTCCAGATGAAACACTTGTTGATAGCCATTCTCTTTCTGACCTAATGGACTGGAAGAGAGGAACAGAGAATCTGAAACCCTCAGCAGATGCTTCCAGGTCTTGCTTTTCTCTTGCACTACACAGTATGTGTGGATGCCAAGCAGCAGCAGGGGAGAATCAGGGTAGTTAGATGATGTGCTTTCCTTCTGCTCTGCCATCCTACAGCAACCCATTCTGGTGAAAGAAACCAAAAAGGAAAAATCTGAGGTTGACAAAAGAAGACAAAATAGAAATGGGATATAGCAAAGGCTGTATTTCTTGAAATAGTCTTGAATAGAAGTGTTCTTAACACTTGAAAAGGACATTGGCTTTATCAGAAGATCTCTTCACAATATCTTAATTAATAAATCACATTTTTTATTTTTAAAAGTATTGGAAATTTCAGAGAAACCCTCCATAAAAGTAATTCAGGAACTGCCAGATGTACAGCAAGGAAGTACCTTGGAAAAAAAAATTCAAGTGCAGAAGCCTCTCTGCAAAGATAGTTACACAACCGGGTTGAAATAGCAGCACCACAACAAAACATAGAAGAGTATTTACAGCAAGTGACTATTTTCTGCTTACTGCAATATATTTATCAGTCAGTCTTTTCCTTGATATGTGATGCAATCTCCTGGTCTCCTGCAGGAGTTTTGGGGTTGCATTTTGACAGACTGTTCTAGGTGCAAAACGAAAACAATTACATTGTTTTTTAATGTGGACTCTGCACAGGCTCAGAGTTGCACAACCCCATGGGCCTGTCCATAGGGAGCAGAGACAATGGCAGTGCAAATGTCCTGAGAACAAAGCAGCAGGGAGATCTGGCAGATACTGGGGCAGTGACGTGCTGGCTGTTACCCATGAGCCTGGCAGCTCTGCTCTGTGCAGCACAGCAGTGACCACCCACACCCACAGAAGCGCTGAGGCCTTTGAGCCAGGACAAGGCTCTTCGCATAACTGCTGCTCTCTGTGCCCACAAGCAGAAAGTAACACCAAAACTTGAGTGTTCTTAGCACTGCACCATGTGCCAGGCCAACCAGGACTGCTGCAGACTGCTGCACTGCCACTTCCAGGCTCTCCAGACCCATTCTAAGCAAAAATACCCCACCTCTTTGTGGTCCTTTCCACTGGAAATTCCTCTAGTGAGTAACTTCTGTCTTCAGCATGTCACAGACCACAAGGCAGAACAAAGGTCAAGCTGAGAAGTCAGAGCATACCTTGGCATCTGGATTAACAAGACCCATAGGGGGTACAACAGTGGCTGATCCACCAAAGGCCACTTGTCCAACATTACACAGTCAGAGGTTGAAGGCCCATGGAGAAGCTTAAATAAGCCTTGGATCCATGGGCGGAGGCTGCAGTCCAGACTGCTCAGGCTGGTTAAGGCTGATAAATGTACAAAAAATGTTACCAAGGGCAGATACCTTTGCTGAACTTTACCAGGAATTCAGGTGAAACTCAAAAAGTACCAAGAAACCTGAGATTGTTGCTTTCTAGTGTCAAGAACTGGACCAACAGACATCAGCCTTGGAAGGTATAGGGAACTTTCGGAAGCTGTGAAGTAATCACAAAAAAAGTGGCAGTCTCCAAGATACCCAAGTTTTGGGCACAGTCCCATCCTTTTACCTGTTCTTTCATTTCCACAGCCTAGCAAACAGGCTGTTAATACTGACTTTAGAGGATGCTGTTGGAGTTGCAGTTCCCCAATACTGCTTCAGAGAGAAATGAATGGTAATGCCATTCCAATGAATGGAATGTGCCAAACCAGACCCATACGGCCTGGGAGGGGTGAAAGTCTTGCAATGCCCCCTGCTCCATTCTGGTGGGAGGGCTGAACATAAGGAAAGCTGAGACAAACTGCAGCAGTGAATTTGTGTCTCATTCCACCCAGGACATCCCCTTTCCATGCTCCCTGAGAGATGTGGTGCCCACTGAAGTACCTTCATGATGAAGAGATGGCAGCATGAACACAAACTTGGTCTCTCTTGTCACTTGTTAAGAGCAATGCATTCCTCAGAGTTATGTCCAGCTCTGGAGCAATATTCAGAGTCCTCCCTTTGCCAGTATGATTCCAACTCTGTCCCTCAGGAGCCTAAAGAAGCCTATATTCATCTTGGGAGCACATCCCAGATCCAGCTGAAGGCCACACCTTCAGCCCAGCATCACTAGACGGAGCAGGGCAGCCGTGGCCAAGAGCCAGGGCGCTGCACTGAGGTCAGCCGAGGTGAGGCAGGAACAGAGACAGAGGGGGCCCTCCCCTGCCAAGGTCTGCTCATGTCTCTGCTCTGCTCCTGGCAGGGCAGCCCCAGAGGTCAAGGTGCTCTCTCTCAATCCCTTTTCCCTGACCTCCATCCTCCCCCACGCCCGGCCGGCCCTGGACACGCCGGGGCAGCGCAGGGTGGGATCTGTCCCGCTCCCGCAGCCGGGCCAGCCGCTCCAGCCTGCCCAGCCAGGGATCACCCGGGGCGGGTCTGAGGCGTGTCCCCCGAAGATGACTTCAGATGCATTCCAGCGAACCTGGCAACCTCCCGCACACACAAATAAAAGGAAATGAGAAACTTGGCAACAAAGAAACTGGCAGGGAAGCCACAGAGGCGCACAGGAACGGGAAAAGAGATTAAACACAGGCTCAAGAGCCCCAGCGTGCTGAGCCTTCCTCTCTAAAGCCTCCCTTTAACTTTGATGGGGGGGCACCGGAGTCTTCTTTTCACTTGAAAGGGCGAGAGGAGGGGCTGGATAAAAGGGGTCCAGCATTATCCGGAATTGAGAGCACAAGAACAGGCTACAAAGCTTAGAAAAAGAAAAGTGCAGGCACATAGCATCCCGGTATACTTTCCTTGGTGGAAATCAGGAGCTGAGATCTGAATCTGGCCAGAGAAGAGATCAAAGTGGAGACGTTACAGGAGGAAGTTTAATAATGCAAAGTAGTTTGCTGAATGCTCTTCCCAAGTTCTTGCCTTTTTTCCTTTTTTTTTTTAACAATACAATAACATGTATTTGAGGCCCTCCAATTTATAATGGCAGACACTGACTTATATTGATACTACCTGCTATCTTAGAGACCATCCCAATATATTAGACCTCATAACTGTGTTTCTTCGTATTAGGATAACACATAAACCTGCTGTGGTGCTTAGACTTTTGTCTGGCAGTGGAACCATTTAAATCAATCCACTGCAATACTGAGACAGAATTCACCTGCAGGTTGTACCCCAGAGTCTACAGCGTGCTCTGACATCTACATCAAGACTAAGGGAAAAGCCCATGCTTTGTACTTCATGAGCTCTGTGGTTTCCTGTATGGAGTATATATGTTGTGGAGCTGACTTACCACAGATGTAACATCTACCTTGCTCTTCATGTATCATTAAACTTCAGGCATTTAGCTGGATCTGGAGCGGGGAAGAAGACAATCCTTGCTATCAAACAGATAGAACCTTTCAGAAAGTAACACATATTCCACATAACCCACCATATTCCACCAGGACCCATGTGCAGGGCTGAGTTCACCTTCATGTGGCCCAACCCTCCACACCGATGCTTACCTGTGTTCAGGAAACCTGAGCAAAGAGGTGGGAGCCTAAGACAGAGAAGAGGAGGAGCTGGGCCTTACCTCTGGCTAAATTTTGTACAAGATGTAGGGACAGAGTTCCACAGTGCTCAGTTTTCCTTTCTGTGAAACAGGTGAGTGTATTCTGAGCCTCCTTTTGCCAAGGGGTAATGCTTCCTCTCCCACCTCCTCAGTCCCCATGGCATGCACCAGCAGCAGCCAGAGAAGTTGAGAACTGCGACCACCTTGTTCATGGCTTCTGGCCCTCTTCACATCTTACTTAATCTGCAAAAATACCGACCTAAAACTGAGCTCCCTGGCCTGGAAAAATGAAGCTATTGGAGCTGCCCTGGCAAGGCTGTGTGGCAGCACTGTGGCATCACATCTCTGTCCTCATAGGATGTGGGCTGCAAGCTGACTCTGCTTAGAGAGAACATTAACTACACCTCTTTATTATTGAGAAGAAATTTATTGGAGACATCCTTCCCTCTCTCCAGCTTCTCCTTTACCTTCGCAGAAAAGTAAACATTTAATTTTTTTTGTTGTTAATAGATTTAATGTTCATTTGTCGGTAGCCTAGGGGCAGGAATGCATGACATTTCAAATAATTGTTGTTTCGGGGGTATCCTCTGGAGGAAAATGCTGCAAAAGTGTGGAGAAGATTTAAGTAAATTACTGTGTCAGCTTCTATTTATTCCTTACATGATTGCCAGAGGCAGGGCTGCGAGATAACCATTAGACGCCCAGCCATAAAACAGGGAAGCAGAATTTCAAAAAGCCAGAGTGCCATTACTGGAAAGTTAGCGTGTAACATGTTAAATTATCCCCAAAGTAGGGGGATAGAGGAGGGGGGAGCCACGTGTCTAAGAGTGAGAGAAAAGAAAAAGAGAAGAAGAGAGACTGTGTAACTACAGAGAAGGAGTTTCTCCATGAGGAAGGAGTGAAAGGATGGATGGATGGATGGATGGATGGATGGATGGATGGATGGATGGATGGATGGATGGATGGATGGATGGATGGATAAGGAGGGGATGAAGACTCTGACAATTCCTAAGTCCAGCTCTGAGGGCCTGCCATGGTGCCTAAGGACCTTTGGAGCAGGTGAAGTCACTCCTTTCCCAACAGCCAGAATAGATTGCAGTCAAGGGAGGTGATTGTCTCCCTCTGCTCTGCACTGGTGCAGCCTCACCTCAAGTACTGTGGGAAGTTTTGGTCACTGCAATATAAGATAGACATTAAGCTATTAGAAAGTGTCCAAAGGAAAGAAACAAAGCTGGTGGAGGGTCTTGAGGTGAAGCCATATGAGGAGTAAGCTGTTCAGCCTGGAGGAGAGGAGACTGAGGGAAGACCTCACTGAAGTTACAACTTCCTCTGAGGGGAAGAGGAGGGGCAGACACTGATCTCTGCCTTAGGATCTTTTCCATGGCACCCAGAGGGTACCCAGCAGAAGCCCTGGAGAGGAGAATGTTGGAAATGTCTGGAGCGTGGCGCGGCGAGCAGGCCAATGTCCACACACTGGGGGCAATGGACAGGCATGGGGCTGAGGGGCTGTGGGTCTGACCCCATTGATCCCTGCTCTGTGGTGACCAGTGACAGGATCCAGGGGAGTTGCCTGAAGTTGAGTCAGGGGGGATTTAGGTTGGACATTAGAAATAAGTTCTTCCCCCAGAGGGTGGTCAGGCACTGGAACAGGCTCCCCAGGAAGGTGGTCACAGCACCAGCCTGACAGAGTTCAGAGTTCAGAACAACACTCTCAAGCACATGGTGTCACTGTGTCACTCTTGGGGTGTTCTGTGCAGGGCCAGGAGTTGGACTTGATGATCCTTGTTGATCCCTTCCAGCTCAGCATGTTCTGTGATTCTGTGACAGGTCCCTCTACCCAGAACAACCAGCTTCAAGCTTTCCCTTATCAGATCCTTTTCACCTCCCTCCTCTCAACTGTGGGACAGTACATCACCCAAAGGACTGGTGAGGATCAGAGGCAGCCCCAGCTCCGCTCAAGACCATGAACAATGCTGCAAGGTGATGCTCAGGCTGAAAATTAAGCAAGACATGGAAACAAAAGGAAGAAGGTCTGTCTGGGAGGAACAGGGAATGCTCAGGGTCTGACATGGAAGCTAACAGAAAGGGACTTGCCCCCCACACCTAACATAGTTTGTTGTGTCCATTTGTGGTGTTCTGGATAGATCCTGCATGTCCTGCACAAGCTTCTTCATCACCCTCCCTCCACTCCTGTTTATTACTCCCACTCTACAGCTCAGCTCTGCCCTCTGACTCATTGCCCAGAAGCTGAGGGTTCTCCTTTACTTTCATTGTAATTTATTTACATAATGAAAAACATTAAGTTCCAAACAGTCTCATTTATCCCAGAGATCTGTTTTTATGTTCCCAGAATCACTTTTCCTTTTTTTCTTGCCACTGCTTTATTTTTCCTCACTTTTTTGTCCAAGGAAAGCTCAGCTGTGTGGGAGTTAGGGGCTAACAAACTTCAGACTCAGGCCCTGTGGCTCCAGCCTCTCCAAGCCGGTGTCTCTGCTCCTACCCTCTCACGTATGAGGGTGGGAGTCCAACCACACACTCAACAATAAATAACCAGAGAGATTCTTTTTTCTTTTTACTTTTTTTTTTTTAATGACTCACAAGGAAGACTTGCTGGTTAAATCATTGCTAACTCTCAACCTCCTCAATATTTCTTTGCTAATAGACTTCAGGTTTAATTGAAGGATCTTCTCTGGACTCTGTCTAAGGCACCATTTTCTCTTTAACCCCACCGCTCACAGCCTCACAAAAGCCAATCCATTAAGGGTCTTCATTAGTTTGAGCACCAGCCAACCACCCAAGCGGCAAAGGTCAAACACAGTCACCTGTCACAACATGGCAGTAAAACTACTAATTGTATGGGAACAAATGAGATAAAAAGATGGTACTATTATGCTATTTGATTTATTTTGTTTCCAAAGAGTCATTTAAGACTAATTTACTTTGCAAGCTATAGAGTGGGCCTGTGTGGATACAGCTTCTTCTGTGGCCAGTGCGGGTATGTGCATGTGCACACGTGTGTCGCTCTCTCTCATGGATGTATCCACATGTGTGCACATACAGGGGTCTGAAATGCAAGTCTAAGGAACCATAAAGTCATGGCACCACAAAGACTTACATTTAACCCTTCACACAGGCAGAAGCCCACGTCGCACCAAAACAGCTCCGCGCACTGCAGTAGTGGCTCAGTCACATCAGCCCTCCTGCTGGCAGCTCCGTTGCCCAAACACCGTTGCTCACCATTCCAAGTGCACTGGCAAGGGCCAAGGCGGCCAGTGCAGGATCCCATTTTGGAAGGGCACTTGTTTGGAAGCCGTTCTTTACCTTTCTGCGCGCGGGAGGAGAAAATGTCCCACATGCCCTCTGGTGGACACGAGTCACGTAGCACTCTAGGATCAAACTGGGAAGCTGGAAGAGGCCATATTTGTAGGCACAGAAAGAAGTCGTCTTTAAAGGGTGTTTAAAAGCTTGCTTTCTCTCCTGGGAATCATGTTCCTAGTACATGTCTGTGATTGCCAACTGAAAAAAATCTGGGCTTTCAGAGACACAACAAACACAGCCCAGCCTCACCTCCGTTATAGGCGCCAAAACAACATGGACATCTTCACTACCAGCTCCCCATTACCAGATGAGGGTATCTTTTTTCTTGGGAGAAGACCTAACTAGTACTTCTCCTGGAATAAAGGCCTTGTTACTCAAACACAGGACCCAACCTCAGGCTGTGCAGTCACCCTCCAGCACAGCAGACCAAACACCACCCAGGATCAGAATAAAAGCTTCTATGGCTTTAAAAGACATAATGCTGATTACAGCTTTGATATTGAATACAAAATCACCAAAAATTCCCTAAGTAGAGATTAAACATTCAGGTACTTTTAAAAGAACAGATAATACGTGCTCATGCATTAGGGACACTGCCTTGGCTACTTTGTGGTTCAGATCAACTGTTTCAGGGCAATGCAGGGAAGAAAGCAAGCTCTTGCAACATCCAAATGTGGGGATACATGACCTCCTCACAGGAATGAGATAGCTCCCTCCTGTGCAACCAGCTGTGTGGTGTGATACTATTCCAAACTTCATTAATACAGTTAGCGGAGTGGGAATATTTCCATGAAGGCAGAATTGTAATTTCTGCTTTTCTTTGAAGGTTTTTGACCATCTCTGTTCATCAGGGAGTCATGTAGATCACCACAATTAATACATGCCATCCCTCTTCTGTTCTGGGTCTCTCAGAGTCCAGAGTTGATCTTGTCCTCTGTTTTCAATTCCTGATGAAAGCAGGAAGGACCTTGATCACAGCTTTGTGTGCCTTTGGTGAGCATTTACATAAGCCAATACTGTCACTAAGGACCTGAACTGCATGTCAGATGTGCTTCTGCTCCCTCTTCTCCTCCTCTTTTTTCAGTTTGGCCCCAACCCCTTCATCTTTGCTCTGGTGTCACTTCACAGTTCTCCCAGTGCTGAGATAGCCATACCAGTCTGCTTGTCTTCAGCAGCCACCAACAAGTAACAGAGGATCCCACCAGCCCAAACTCATCAGCCCCTAGCTAACAAGGGGCTCATGAGAAAGATAAATTCCCTGAGTCTGTATTTAGATACCGACATTGCCTATCATGGCTCCACCAAGCTTGTGATGCACCATCACAGCTACCAGCAGGACACCACAGTGGAGCTGATTGCCATGTAGAAGGGAAAATCAGAATTTTTTTTGCTGGCAGTGGGTCATTTGCACCTTTTAAATTAATCCAACCAACTCTAAATTTGCTCCAGAATTGGAAGAAGGGGAAGGGAGGAGGATGACAAGAGCATTAAAAATTTATCCCTTTTTTGGATGACAAGAGCATTAAAAATTTATCCCTTTTTTGTTGTTGGAAGATTACATTTCAATTTACCTTTTCTTCTGTCAAAATTTGAAAAATAATAAACCATACAGAGTTTCTTGAGATTTTTTCCTCCCATTCCCCAGATATTGCCATAACATGAGAGGGTAAGCAGCATTTAACAGCTCCAGTGGTGTCCAAATTAGTTTTTCTGGCAACCAAATGCAGTGACTCCTCCACTATGCACGCACCCACACACACACACATACACACATATCACTGCCTAAAGCATTAACAGATCCCTCCCAAAGCACAAAGCTAAGGAACCAAAATGATGCGATGCCTCATAGTGTTAGAGCCCCTAAATACACATCACATTGTGTTATCAGCTTCAATTACACAATTTCAACTGTATTTCCCAGGAATGGCTCCTTAATCTAGAGCTTAGGATGGTGTTTCCTTAATAAGGGGCTCTGCCCTTATTTTATTTTCTCTTTGCTCACTTAGGTGCTAGGCACTGCACAAACCCTTTTCTAGATACTAAACTGAACCTTTATTTCTCCTGTGCCATTTTTACTGGTGTTCATGACAAAAGTGGCCAACTGCCTTTCTGAGTTGAACCCACTTTATCTTCCAGAAATGGGATTTGGTTTTTCCATTCTAGAGACAAGAACTGAAGCACACAGGAATTAAGATCCAGAGGCATCTGATGCATTGTGGAATCCCTCTATGTGTTGAGTGCACTTAACTCACTCTGCAAGCTCCACAGCTTCCATTATATTCAGCAAGGACATCTGTGACTCAGAGCCACACCTCAAGACAAAGCAGGGGAAAGCTTGACCCTAAAAATTAGTGAATTATTACTGGGGCAAAGTGACTCCTCCAACAGCTCTTTGGAACTCCCCTTTCAATAACCATGCAATGAGCATTTCTTCACCAGCCCCTGACTCATTGCAGGTTCAATAAGTAAACAGGCAAAGGCCATACAGACAAATGTCTTTCACTCTGCTCCTGAGCACATCCAGGTTGACAAGTGTAGAGGATGGGAGAGTTATTTAAAATACTTGTAACAAAAGACTTATCTATAAGGAATAGACATAAATGCCAGACAGAAGTAATCAGATCTTCACCATATTGATGGAAAGAAAAAGCTGTTTTGCTGCTACTGCATCTATGGGGGGGGGGGGGGGGGGGGGAGGATGATATTCTTAGCTAGTTCTTCCAACACATAGGAAAACTTCATACTGTCTCTCTAAAATCAAACCAAAAGAGAAAAGACCAGGCACCACACTGTCAAGAATAATTGGCTATGCAAACACAATTTAGGAAGCAGCAGATTTGCAGAAAAGTATCTTGGAGTGATGATGAATCACATCCATGAGTCAACTATGCCAAGCTTTTCAGGGGAAAAAAAGCAGTCCCCACACCAGGAATATGAACGGTAGAGTCCCTTGCCAGATATGTGAGTTACTCTTCCCACTATGATCTACCCCAGAAAGGCCTCCTTAGGTGGGCTGCTTCCATAAAGGGCAATCTAAGCAACGTGCAAATTTACTCAGGACTCCAAGTCCTCCAAGTGGGGAACATATGATCAGACATCTGTGAAGATGAGATGGATGACTGAAAGAACAGGAATTGTTTAGTGGGAAGAAAAAGACTGAGGAGAGACATGGCAGCAGTTTACTAATAGGTGAAAGAGGGAAGGAATAATTTTTTTCCATGTCACTTCCAGATACAAAGAGAAGTTATGGATTTAAACTGCAACAAAAAGAGATTTACTCTGGACATTGGCAAGAATGTTAGAGGAGTAAGTACTGCAATAGATTTGCCTGGAGAGAGGAGGATAACTTCACTGGAGGTTTCCAAGGATGGATTAGACAAACATCTGTCACAATTGCTTACATAACTGTGATCTCTCCTTGGGAGCAAAGATAGGAGGCTAAAGATCTCCTAAATAAAACTCAACCCTTATAAAATTCCAGCACTTTTTGATTCAGAGCATGGCATGATAGCTCTGCTCAGAGAAACACATAATATGAAATTATTTAAAATTATATTCCATCAGAAGACATAAATTAGTTAATAAATGTAAAACTTCAACTAAGCACCTAACTTGCAAGATCAGAGACCTTAGGGTTAGTGGTTGACAACATCATAAGGAACAGAAAATAAGGGCAGATAATAAGAAGACTGAGCAGATCGTACTAAAAGCTGGTACTTTCAGTCTCCATTGTAGCTCAAGAGACTTGTACTGATTGAAGAAGCAGTGCCTTGGGGAGCTGATGAGAAAATCCTGGAACTACTTCTCACAAAAAGCTGGGATGGGTGAGAACTGGAATTCGGGGCCAGTCCATCCCAACGATCCCGTGAATTCGAATCTGCTTTTCCCCATGTATCAGTGGCCTGTGCGCAGCCAGCGGGCCTCTCCAGACCACGGGCTCTTTTGTGCGGTGATGTTCCGGAGCAGCGGCGAGCCGGCAGGGCCCCGCTCCGGCGCGGCGGGACGGGAGCGCTCCTTCAGCACCGCGGAGAGCGGCCCCGCCGCCAAGGGACCGGCCGCTCCCTCGGGGGCACCTCCGTCCCAAACCGCCTTCCAGGCTCTTTGCTACGGGGTAAAAGACCGTCTTGATTTATTCAGGCTTACTTCATGTGGGCTGAAATCGGTTCCAAGGAGACAAACCTGAACAATGACCAATTCCAAAACAGAACTCTAAATTATAGTTCAACCTTGCAACAATTCTGGAGCGAGAATTATTATATTGAATAAAATTGTTCCTACCGTTCATTATCTTAGAGAAACAAAAAAAAGGGGGGGGGGGAACCAACAAACCCAAAACAAACCACAAAGCTCCATACTGCTGAGCAGAAATGTCCTAGTATGATTTGGTTCCCATTGTAAATGGGACCAGGTCATTAACCCAGCTAGTTAAGTAACTCACCAATTTTCTAGCCATCCTGCCAACCAGAAAGCCAGCCTGTTACTTGGGCAATCAGACAATTTCATTTTATATTTTCAAATAACCCTTAACAATCAGGAACTAATTAATGTCCATAGCACCCCAATGAGCTATGAATGTTTACTTCCAACTCACTGATAGGGAAACTGAGGCAAAGATCTTTGTTCCAGATTGCAAAACCCATCCAGGCAAAGAAGTAGGTAGAAAAACTTCTGTCTTCCACCCTTGTATCTGCTACATTCCCTTGGAAACACATGAAGGATGCTTTTATCCATATGATGAAGCTACCAGCAACCACTGAATCATCAACTAAACCATCAGTCAGCCTAATAATTAGCCAACTAATTAGCAACCACACAAAGCAGATTCATTTACTCGGGGTGCCATCAATGCTGCACTAGCAGGAAAGTTGGATGGCAGATCTAAAGGAGGAGTGGAATGGCAGAGCTTTCCCTCACGCCAGGCCCTGGCCAGCCTGCTGACAGGGAGTCATGCTCAGCTTCAGGCTCTAGCATGGCACCAGAGCTTCTTGGAGGCTGATGCACAGAGGTCCACATTCCCTTGCTGGAGGAGAAGGATATCCTCTGGCTAGGGAAAGGGAAGACTGAAAAGCCAGTTTTGAGTCCCAACATTGTTTCCAGGAAGCCAGAGGCAACACACACCCTTTGATGCTTATGGGGAGAAGACAGAGTTTCAGCTGTACCTTGACAAACTACTTCCAACTGGAAAACTTCCAGTGTAGTGCAGTGTTGAGAGCCTGGTAAAAAAGGTATCTGTCTTTGTCACACAGGGCTCCATGTATTAGCCATCTTCCTGTTCAAGTGCTTCCTACTAAATCCATTTTCCCACACAGAAACTACCAAATCTATACTGAACTGAGAGGGATATAAGAATATTGAGAGCAGGGAGGGAATCTCCCAACAGAAAATGTGGTAAAGAGGAAAAGTTGAGCACTCGCATTCAGAGTGACTGGGGAATACCAAGTGCCCAGGATTAGTCATTCAAGCAATCTGGAGTCAGAAAGCAGCTGCAGTGAAAAATCAAAAGGTCTATATCAAATAGGAAGGTTTTCTTTCTTCAGTGTGAAGCACCTAGAGATATTTTAATTTTTTTGAGGACACAAGACTGTTATTTTAATTCTTATTACAATTACTAACCTCTGAACTTACAGGGAAAAAAAATTTGTATTTTCAAGACTTCTCTATCCATTGGGCAAGAGACTGCAAATGTCCAGCTAAAAATGTTTGGGTTTAGCATGGAGTGAAAAGAAAATAGCAGTTCAATTTATATTTAAAGCCATTTTAAATCTTTAACTCACATCATCAAAGAGTGAAAGACCAATTGGTAGCACTAGGAAAGAAGTTGTTAACCCTGAAAAAAAGTGGGTGAAAACCAGAATCTTGTCATCACCTTCATGTAAACTTTTCCTCGGCATTTGATGGATTTCAGTATAAATTTCCTCTAATATGGAAAAAAACCCTTAAATCACCTGGACTCCTGAAAGACCAAGGCCACACCAGCAATAAGTCTGCAGGACACAGCAAGGTATATGATGTATATTTTCCACTTCCTCCTCCTGAAAATCAGTGAACTTTTCCAAGTGTTTAATGCAAAAAGATTTTTACTGTGTTAATCAGCTGAATCAAATAATTATTTTCCTCCTTTCAAAGCAAGATATTTTATTAAAGTATTTTGATCAGGCTTGAAGATGTAAGTCCTGGCTCATAAAAGATGTTGTAACTATGCCTTGATCATTTGAAATGTGTTAGCTGAGCTCTGCAACCCACTTTTAACTCCTGTGAAATGTGCAGAGTGCAGAGACTAAAGGTGGGGTAAGCTGGTTCATTTTGCCTCCTAGCTGAGGCAGGCTGCAAGTGGAGCTCGGAGCAGCTATGTAGGTTTAGCTAATGGGAGATGACTTCTTATATTGTGATGCACTTGCAATAGTGACTCCAAGTATTTGCTTTAGGCTTACCCTCATTCTAATACCATTAAAATGGTGTGGCTCAGCAGTTCCCAAAGGGATTATCATGAGCTTCCATTTGAGGAGCTCCTCATTTGACCAGCCTCTGAGAATGGGTGTTAGGCTCACCAAGTGCCCAGTGGACTCATCCCCACTCTCCAACTCCTTCAGCCTGTTTTGCAAGAGAGAGTGAAAGAAATATTGACACAGATTCTCTGCCCTTTTCAGCATGCATAACTGCCAGGACTCTCTCAGGAAGCCCAGCAATCTCCCTGCACCTCCAAGGCCCATAGAGCTGTTTGTCCATAGTGCATGAGGAGCAGGCTAGTAGGGAGGCCAAGAACCATAAAGTGGGCTCCTGCAGCAGGAAAACCTGTATGAGGATATGTGAAAAATAACCCTGACTTGCTAATCCTAGCTGTGAGCAAACAATTAGCAGGAAGCAGAGGCAAACAGGAAAGCTGATTTAATTATGTGACACTGATACAGCCAGTGAACTGGAGGGAAGGGAAGGGGGGAGGCAAGGGGGGGCACCGGGGATGTGGGGTCAAAACAGTTTGTAAAAATCTGTTTCACAAAAGCTGTTGTTCCCCTCGGGGCAGAGAGAGATTACCGTGGCTCAGTGTCTATCAAACACGGGAAGAGAATAGGGCCAGGGGCAATGAGACAGCTTCCGAGTATGAAGGGCCCTTCTTCTTCTCCGCAGCAACCAGCAGCCTGCCAAAGAATTCCTGTAAGCTCTCGGCGGCTTTGTGTGCCTGCCTGGGCTGTGGGCAGCTCTGCAGCAGGCCTGCCTATTGTCGGCAGGGCTCAAAGGGAGCAGGAGAGAGAAAAGGGGAGCTGGGGGAGGAAGAGGGTTTAAGGGGGCTTGTTGTTATCAAAGCCGCAGAGGTTATTGTGCTGCAGCAGACCCACGCTGCTTCTGAGCCCCTTCAGTGGGGCTGGTAATGGAGGCGCTGCAGGGACACAGAGCCTGGGATTTGCTCCGTGTAAACTCACTGGGGTCTTCTTCTGCCTGCACTCTCCTGGCTCCCACCTCTGGCTCAGAGCAGACGTGTGGACATAGGTGAATGGCCCTGCACCCTCCTATCCACACCCAGCAGCACCTGCCAAGGGAGCTGGGCTCCCATACACTCCCACTGACACACCTGTGACAGGCACACACAGAGCACAGAGCAAACACCCCTGGCTCAGCACAGATGCACAGACTGGCCACTCTTGGCTTCAGAGATAAATTAAAGCCTGTCCACATCTGCAAAGGCAACAGTTCATTGCTGGAGGCAGCTACAGCTGGACATGCAGATACACCCAATGGCTCATACACATACCCTCAACATCTGGGTCCTTAACCCAAACACACAGTCACATAAAGGCACACACAACAATATGAAGGCACGATTTTCCTGGCAGGCACAAACAACAAAGTCTCAGGGCACTGCCTCAGAGATCATGAGCACATGGCAGAGTTAGCACAAGGGATGCCAAGCCAGGTTGTTTTCAAAACTCTATCTGCATTGCAGGAAGAGAATCTGAAGGCCCTTGGGGAGCAAAAGCCTCAAGAAGGAGCATGTGAGCAAGGGTCTATTGTCAGCAAGTTTGCAAACACTGATGCCTTGTGTAACCGAATCTCCCAAAACACTGCGCTCAACACAGCCAACAAATACCATGACCAAACAGAGGGAGGGCCTGATCCTGAAAGTGGGACATGCCCCAAGATACCACAGAGTCAGGGTGAGCACGATGGAAGAGTTGGATCCCTGCTCAAACTCTAAGTCTGACTTGGATCAGGACAACTGAGTTAGGCAGTCCTGTGGCACAACAGTACAACAGAGTCTGTGACAGATCCAAACTCCCGCTAAGGAAACCAAGCCATCCAATATGAAATCACAAAAGAAACTTTTAATGGTAACCAGAGTCTCTATCTCCTTATCCCCTTAAACTTTCAGTGGAGAAGTAGCAAGCAAAGTCCTTCTAAGGCACAGAGGGAGGTTTCACATGGGTATCAGACCCACAATCAAGACCTTGATTAAAATGGGAAATCACAGAGGTCTGGCCCTTTTCTTAATGTAAGTTTGGCTGTCAAAGCTTATCACTCTGAAAAAAAAAATCAACAAAATTTTCTTTTTGGATCAGAAAAGCTTCTTCATGCTCGTGTCAACCGGGTTGGTAGAAGCTTTACTCCACAGTAACCAAGTCCACACCTGATCACCGCTAAGGTCAAAACAGCCTTCACCTGATGAGCATAGATGGTGGAGAGTTGGTGCATTACACAGCAGCCAGACCCTCTCCTACTCCCAGGGTGGCCCCGCTCATCAGCCCCAGAGAGAGCATTTGTCCCAGGGCTGATTCACCACAGCAGTGCTAACCGTGCCTGCCCAGGCTCACAGGAACACCCACAGGTAAGAGACCCGTGCACACAAACACTCACTTGCTTGTGGGGGGTGAGAGTAACTCAGTTACCCCCAGAACCTCCTTCTTCCCTTCTCCTGCCACTTCCACCCCATTGCCCAGCAGATGCTGCTGAGCCAGCCCAAAGAGGCAGGAGGGAAGATGGGAAGAGGGATGAGGAGGTACCCCAAGAGGGAGAGCAGCAGCCTCCAACAACCATGGTAGGAAAAGTAGGGGGGCTGAGACTGTGGGGGAGGGGATGGAGGCAAGGCAGGGAGGGCTTCTCATTGTGAGGGAAATTTTATTTTTAACAGATGCTAAGGCAGATGGCACAGAATTAACAGAAAATGGGAGAGGAAAAAAGAGGAAGAACATTACTGGCTCCAGAGAGAGTGGACATTAAAAAAATAAAGAATAAGGGAATGAAAACAAGTTTAAGTACTCTCTCCAGAGGAGGGGGGGAGGGAAAGCGCGAGGCAGAGCAGGGACGAAGCAGCGTGATAATAACCAAAGGCGTGAAATTGCAAAAGTAAAATTTGTGGCACTCGGGAGGGGCTGATAAGGCCCCAGCTTCATTGCAAAACTCACTCAGAAATTACTGATGTGATGTTTTAGCCTTTATCATTAATAATAATCGAGAGTGGGGAGCAGGGTGGGGGTGACTGAAACAAAGAGGGAGAGAGATTGCATGAGCATCTGAAACCTGGGGAAGGAGGAAGAGGACACAAGAGGAGAGCTGGAGGAGAGGTGGGGGGGGAGAAAAAGGAGTCCAAATGAGGGGGAAATGGATGAGAAAGGAAAGTTGAAAAGGAAGCAAGACTGTCCAAGAAAAAAAAGAAGGAGGAAAGAGCAAGGTTAAAGGACATGGGGAGAACAAAGGGAAAAGGCAGACAAACAGGAGTTGGGGAAGAAAACACCAAAAAGTGAGAGGGGGAAAAAAGCAGTCAGGGGGCGAGAAGAGGATGAATGAATGGAGAAGTGACAGCAGAGATGAAATAGTGGGAGAAGACAGACTGTAGGACAGGGATTAAGAGAGGGGGAGACAAAGAGATATGGCCCTGCCGCTCTCCTCCCAAATTAATCGAGGATACATCAACCCAAGCCACTAAAACAGAGCTATTATGAATGGGTTAGTCACAGGTGGAGTTAAAGGCCTACAGAGGGATATTAGCCAAAATTGAGTGGCTTTTAATTTCTTTCTAACGAGAGATTGTGGCTGGGGAGCCAGACACTGCCTCGGCTTAGCTAGGCCTGAAGGCAGCTAAACACAGGAGCCGGCAGCTTCCCACAGCCACGCTAAACCACAGGCGAGCTGACCTGTGCCGTGCACGCAGCCAGCTGGAAAAGGCACACACAGCCGACCTGCCTGCCCCGTGTGAGCAAACAGCACAGCCACACATGGGCACGGGACACTCACAGCCAGCCAGACCCACGGACTGCCCTGCTGACGGACAGACAGACAGACAAAGTTCCGGTGCTTCACAACCCATCAGTGAGCTGAGGTGATTCACCGTGCCCACCAGGGCCTGGCTTTTTACTGGAAGATCCCCTGGCACTGCAGCCTCCTCATTGCCCTCCTGGAGAGACCAGGGAGCTTCGACACAAGACCAGGACATCTGGGTTCTATTTCTGGCTCTGTTGCTGGCAATTCAGCACATTTCTCCATTTTCCCATCTGCTATCTGGGAATAATGCAGTATTGTTAAAACTAAGCACTTAAAAATGATGAATCAGACCATCTCCTCATTCCAAAATCATGAGATTGGTTTAAAAAAATCATGACGTCTTCTAGAAGGATACAGCCATGTACAGAAGGACTCACACACCTTTAGACAACTCACTCCATTGCACTCTAGTTTCATAAAAGATTTAGAGAGAGTTCATTTTTTTTCCCCTGAGCTTGGAGCTCACAATTCATCAGGACATGATGTTGGGGGGAAAAATATTCAGAAATGCTGACACTATGTAACATAATTTCCCCCCCTATAGCTGTGTTCAAATTTTCCATGAAAACCTTGTACTTCTCAAAGTGTAAGATCATTAAAACGAAAGGGAGTGGTCAATTTCTAACAACTCTCTCTCTGTGAAGCAATTTCAGGAGGGACCACAAAAAAGAGCTGTGGAATCATTGCAACATCCAGCTCAAGCATTTTATAAACAAAACCAGTTGTTTTATTATTGAAAATTACTTTCATTTTTAAGTTCTAGACCATTTAGGCTTAAAAGTGACTTTGAAATAGTAAAAAGTTGCACTGGGAACAAAATATTTCATTTTATCCAGTATAAAATGTTGGGACTAGTGTATAGGAAAAGGGAGATAGATTCAGGATGAGAATCAAATTATTCCTTTGTGAAAGCATTATCTTTTCTTAGTTCTTATCCCATTTTGGAGGAGAAGTAACTGCAGTTTACAAATTCTCATGGAAAAAAAATATTTCCTGCCTAGATACAATTTCCATCTCTATGGGGGTGTTTTAAGGCAGCAGATAGAATATGCTAAGTATTTTTAATTTATGTATTTATTTCATTCATTGCCAATATGTCCCAGCCTAAATAATCCACATACACACCTTCATCTCAATGCTGTTCAAATACTCACACATCTTCCCCTTTTTTCAATCTGAAGCCAGGCTTGCTCATGATGGCTGTGGAATTTACTCAGAAGTGGATGTGCTTTCAGGTGAAAGACATGAATCAGATGAGCTGGAAAGTGTGTGTGACCTCTAAGCCAACAAAAACACTTCTGCAGAATATACATGAAGGCATCTCCACAAATCAAGGTGAACTCGCATGACACTGGCTTAGGAGCACAGTAGTACATGCTATGATACAGGAGGGCTGTTCATGGAATAGTGTCACATGTGTGCTCAGTCACAAAACACCAGAGAAAGTGCTCTTAGTGCATGGAACATCACATGAAACCTGATAACAACAGCCATGTCTAACAGGCCAAAGTCACATCCAAAAATCACCTGCTAATGCATCTGAGAATAATTCTTAAACCTTAAGAGAAAAACAATCTTAGTGGTGAGGTAAATCTGTATCTTCCCTGGTCCTTACCAACACTTGGATGAAGCAATGCTACCCTTCTAATGAAAGAGCCTGCAAAGAGATGGGACAATGTTCACATGAGGATGTCGCTCTCTGCTGGGGCACACGATGCAGAGGCAAGGTTGCTGTGTTCTGTGCTTAGCTTCTTCAGTACTTTCTCTCCAGCTCCACCAGAAAACAGGAGTACAGCCAGGTGCCTCTGGTTTGGGCTTTCATTCATTTGAAATTTTGCAGGCTGTTTTTCTTTCAAAGACACAAGAGAAGGATCCTGCACATTCTTCTTTTACTCAAATAGTGAGTTCAACTGGGAGAAGTCAGCAGTGCTGGAGTCTGGCTTGTCCATCACATCCTCCTTCACATCTCCAGCTGGAGAATCTCTTACCTGCCCTTCAGGGAAACAGTCCTGTGGCACAAAGTTCAGTCCTTTTTTACTTTCTCACTGAGACTGAGGGACCTCAATAAATCTTTATAGTGGACAAAAAACCCATATATCCTAGAGTGAGAATGTCCCATGGGACAAAGACAAGCAGACACAAGTGAACAGACCACATGGCAAATGTACATGAAACAGAGAGGAGGGGGATAGGGCTGCAAAAACCAAAAATCAAATAATGGCAGTGTACATTCTTATTCAGAAACCTCAGACTTCCCCGTGAAAGTTTCCCAGCTTGCTCACTCACGCAGGAGCACTGGCTGAGTTCAGGGTTTCCTGTTGATGATTTTTCTGCCTCGTCTGTCGGCACGGAGCTGAGACCATTCCCCGCTGTTGCAAAAGCCTTTTTCAATAGGCACCGTCCCCCCTGGGCTGCCAGCTGAGGCTGCTCCCTGGAGAGCTACACCCCTCTCAGAGTCTATTAAAGCTCAATTACCCAGGGCTGACTGGCCTCGTTGTCTGGCAAAGGGAGGTAGGATGTTCCTCTCCCTCCCAGGGTCGGGGCTGCTTTACCATGGCCCAGCCAGATCACATCTATGTATCAATTTAATAAGATCAAATCAAGTACAAGATATGAGGGGAGGAAGGCAGTGAAAGGAAAAGCTGTGAGAAAGCAGCTCAGAAAGCCACCAGTGCCTGCCTAGGCAGGACTGGCCAGCCCAGTGATGACAAAGGGCACATTGCTGATTTATGCTGCAGGCACAATGGAATGTCTTGATTTACATCAGCATGGACCTCCTGGCCTCACACACCCTGTCCACCAGCATCTTCTTGTGCCAACCCAGCACAGCATCTGAGTCACTGGTGCTTTCTCAGGGATCATAACCACTCTCTCCATGTCCCCCTTCCATTCTGTTGCCACACTGTTCCCAAGCAGGTTTCACATCTTCGGCAGTCAAGTCCTGGCCTACCCCACATGCTGGGAAAGAGCTGCCATCAACTCCAGCACAGAAGTTTCTGTCAGTGATAGATACCTCCCACCTACACCCTCCCTCTTTGGATGTGTCTTCTGGGGTCTGAGTCCACAGACAGAATTATACAAATAGATCAGTCATACAGATAGCAGTCGTGTTTCATTTATTACTCAGAATCCTTATGGGCCAAGAAAATAAGAGAAGCTGTATAAATGTAAACCCATTTATTTTGTTCCTCATCCCTTAAGGACCCTTATCTTCCAAAGCTGCCTCACTGCTGAGAAGGTGGGGGTGAGAGAAAGGAGGATACGCTGACACACACAAGGTCTAACTTTGGTTTAGCATGTCTCCACCACGGTCCACAGGACTCTGAATGTCACACAGAGATGCAAGGAAACTGAGGCAGGGGAGAAGCCTGGCAGCCATCTACAAAACCTCTCAGAGATGGGCCTGAGAAGTGGAAACAGGTGAAGCAGGGTCCCCCAAGCCCCAGGCTGCCTGTCTTCCTTGGTTCACTGTGACACATGCCACCAAATGAGGAACGGGGCAACAGAGGAGACGAAACTCATCAAGTGCAAACTATTCACAAGTGTCAGACATTCAGTCCAGAAGAGTCAACACATTATCCCTTCTCCTAACTGCAAATCACCACTCACCTCCAAGACAAAGCTGAGACCTCAGGTAGAAGGCATGTACCAAGCACACTGAATCACAGGGCAAGAGTAGGCCCTGCTAGAACCTCCCCTATTCCCTGTTTCTGCTAGAAGTCAGAATCTGTGGGAATGCACTCCAGAGCTCCTTGTGAAAACTCATTTCAAATACTGAGCAGGGAGAGCACGATGTAGCAGTGCATGGAAACACAGACAGTCCAGCCTCTCCAGCCCAGAGGCTCACAGAAGAGCAGGGCTGATGCATTCACAACGCAAGAGCTCTCTTGGGTGCAAAGATGAACTGACAAGAAAATGTCTGAACCCCAAATCTTTTTCTCTTGCCTTGAGTTAATCCACCCGCATGAAAAATCCCATCTGTGCCGAGGCCAGGGACAGTGGAAACATCTTGTCCCTTTCCCATTCAGAAGAAGCCCAAAGTGAATCCCTGTAGACCAAGCTCAGGTTCAGATACTTCAGCTAAGAGGAATTGTACCAGTCTTGTGATTCAGAGACAGATAAACCTTTATTTAAAAAGATTTTTTGCTTTGTGCTGTCTATGGTTTAAAAATTTCAGAGCCTCAGAGGTGAAGATGCTCTTGCTGATAGAAGAGTCCAGCCTGCCATACAGGGATGAGGGAGAATTCCAAGGGGACAACACGTACCAACAGAGCTGCCCAGCTTGATCAGCCCCATACCATACTTGGTGTATTGAAACCCCGCTGAAGAGTGCCTTGACCTGCAGTAGACTTGAGCAGTGGCTGGGAAAGTCCAGCAGAGCACTGGTACAAGAACACTCTGCCCCACAGTGTAAGAGGCGGTGAAAGGCAGGTGAAGTGAGGTGGCTTAGGCTACCCAACAGGCTGCTGGAAAAGGACTGAATATTCCCTTGTGCTGCCCACATCCATTGCTCCAGCTGCCTCCCACTGAGGAAGCAGGATCTGATGCCACCAAGCACCTTATCCCTGGTGTTGACACCTGACACAGCCAAAATGGGCATCATATTTATACCCACCTAAAACCATGGCACAGGGCAGCACACAGGAAAGTGCAGTGGTGCCACACTGGGTGCCACACTCCTGGATGGTGCCACACTCCTGGATGGAGCCTTTAGACAGCCTCTTTCCTAGAGTACCAAGCAAAATTACCCTCCCTGCCCCCATCCCCAGACATCACTCCCTGGAGCTTTACAGCAGGACCACAGGCACATGAGGGAGGGATGGGGACACAGAGAAACTGTGTGGGGAGGATTAAAAAAAAAAGGAAAAAATATGGAAGAGAGGCTGTGAGCAGAGACAGAGAAAGAAAAAAAGGAGTGGGAAGGGAGAAAGTGAGAAAAAGAGAGAGTGAGAAAAATGACAGGAGCTGAATTTTCGGCGCCCTCACTTTAAATCAAGATAAAAGACTGAAATGGAAAATAACAGTCCAGAGAAACCCCTGGACGGCTTTGGGCGTTAATGGAAACACATGGCTGAAGGCTGTAGTGTTGTCAGCTTCCCCGTGCTCTGACATTCCTTTCTGATAATCCGGCCTGCCATAAAATTAGAATAGCAAATACCTCCTGACAAAGATGCATGTTTCCCTCTATTGTGCCATCATAAAAAAAACTCCGCTGGTGACTCGAGGAGCCGCAAACTTCAATTTAAATTTACAGTGCGGCGGAAGGAAAGTGATATGCACTCAAAAATTTTAATAACCTATTAAGTTACGACTTCAATTTCATTTTATGAATATTTTCCTTGGGGAGCAGTGCTATCACAGAGAAAGATAGAAATTTAAAAAAGATAAATAGTGCCATTAATCTCCAACATTTCTCTTCCATTATCCTTGAAAATTAGGAGTTATTTTTGTTCAGATCTTCATGTAATTAGCTCCCTACACTTGATTCACTAGCCAGAAAATGACCATGTTCAGAAAATTAAAAATTTGTCATTAAGTGGAATTTAACATAATATCATTTATCTTTATCTATTCCCCAGCTGACAGCAGGAGCCTTGGAAGTGATACAGGCTTCTGTGTCAGAGAGTAGAGGCAAGTCCTCGACATGAGAGGGAGAGTGCAGGAGTGTGGGGGGAGGCTATAAGGATGTGGGAGAAGGGGAGTGTGTGAGACAAAAAGGAAGCAGGAGCTGGAGTCACAGGAAGAGGGGGAGAAAAGGAGGAGTGGACCATGGGAGGAGAGGGAAAATGCAGCAACCAGGTAGAGGAGCAGGGCAGAGAGTCAGGCAGGGCGAAGGGTGGAGGAAGGAGCAGGAGGGATGAGGAAGAAGAGGGCAGGAGAAGGAAGGTTGAGCTATCTGCTGAGCTCAGTAGCAGAGCTCAGGAAGTGCCACCATTAAGCCAGCTGGGTGTCACTATGAACACAGAATCGGTGGCCTGGTGAAATCCTGACCTGGCAGGATCCCTGTGTGTGTGCACTGGATGAATACCAAGGCACTGGTTCCTGCTGATGGCTTTCTCTAGTTCTTCCCCTGTCAAAGCTCATCAGTCCCCCATGAAACACAGGGCAACACCCAGAAGAAATCCTCATCAAAGTCAGAGGAAGGCTTTTGCTGCCTATTAAAGACCTAAAGCCTATACTGGCAACAAGATCCAAATGAACATTGGCTGTTAGCAGACCTCAACCTCTTCAGGTACTTCAGAGTGATCCACTGAGTTCCCTCCACCATGTCACTATCACCTTGTAGAGAAGGCAAACTGAGGCATAAGAACAGGTTTTTGACTTGCCCAAAGTGATAAGATGGGAAGCAGAGCTGAGATCAGACCTTCTGCTTCAACTCTTACTTTCCCCTCCCCTCTCTCTTCCTGAGTGCACACCAAAGTGCAACAAGACCAGCATGGGCTGAACTACAACAAGAAGCCTCTTCAGCTTCTGAATCTCTCTCATTGACTGAAAAACATTAGCCTCCAAACCATCTCATTTAATCTGTCTCTCCTACTCTCAGTGGCGAGATCTGATAAAATATCTCTCTGGAGAAAATGAAAGAGAGTAGGTGGAAGGAAGGAGAAGAACACCATAAAGCAAACACTATGGGCAGGAGCTATTTTAAATAACTGGCTAGCTAAAAAAGCCAAGGACATTAGCTACTCAGCAGTTCCATCACAAGAGCTTGTGCTATTTTAAGCAAATCTCTTTGCCTCTCTATTCTGGGTTAAAGTTTGGGGATTTTTCCACTCCTCTCAAAGAAGCTCTGGAGAGTTTTATTTAGCTGGGTTCCCTTGTCCTATATCTTAATTTTCAAACTTGGTGCATAATTTTGTTCTCATTTTGTCTTAAAAGTACAATTAAGTGTATTGGGGAAAAGCCATAAAGATTGGCATTTCATCAAAAACAAACTTAATGACCTTGTGCTCTACCATGTTCTCTTCTGCGCTAATCATAATACAGAATTTTGCCCAAATTTCTACTGGACAGTGTGTGGTATGTCACAGATCTGTACAAGAGGGCATAAAACAGCAGAGGAACCTTCCAGTTCAGACACTTATCACCATGCTCCATGGTTGTGATTTTTTAATGCAACCTAGGGAGTTATATATAAAAAACTCTCCTCACAGATTCCTGCAAGCCACAGTTGGCAGCTACAAAGTACCTGTACGTGTGCATCAACCTATTCCTTTCTACCTATAAAAGGACAAGATAGGTCAGGATGATTGTGCTCATCCTGTAGCAGGACATAGAGGCACTGAAAGTACCCTGGGTGCTACAGCAAGCCAACAGCAGATCCAGGCATGGGACCCAACCATCCAGCCTCATTTCTACAGGCAACCACATGCTGACAGCTCTGAAGTTTTCCACCCCCAGCTCAAGCAACTTCTGTATTCTGGTGCATGGGTAACTGGAATCAAGAGCAGGGCTGGATAAGCATAGGTCTGTATACTGGGTTCTGCTAGGTACTGGGTGTGGCTCTAGATTAGATCTTAGCTAGGTAAAGGAAAATAGCAGCTACTACAGCACTTGCCCCAGTGGAGTGGAGTGCTGTCTCTAGGGATCTGTTCTGGGACCCATTTACTCATCTTAAGTGTATTGCACCCATGTCTCTGGTCTAAGCACCAACTGGAAGTACCCAACGCTCATCACCTGCCACATCAACATCACTGTAGAGCAAACTCTTTCCAACCAGTGATCATCAAGAATCACCTCATTCCTTCAGCAGGCCATGTCCAGACAATTAGCTGGGACAGTCACCAGGATGGAGGGCCCAGGGTGAAAAGCAAGGTTGAGAATATTGGCGTAGGACAGAAAAGTTGATCTTTGTGGAGCTCCTCTCCATAGCAACACAGATCTGACCCACAGAAAGATCCATGAAGCATTTCCTTCTGTCCATGTTGGGATGGCTTTCTGACTGATGCAGAAATCAGCAAAGTGGTTTCCTCTCACTGCCATATTGCCCAAACCATTTTGCTGTGCATCCCAGAGCATGTTCTTTTCACCCTGAATCTCTAAAAGCCCTTTCCTTCAGGTCTCCTCCCTCCCACTCTGACTCATGCTCCTCCTCTCCCATCCCTCCACATACTCTTTCTTTTGCAGTTCCCCTTCATTTTCTGCCTTTGCTCTGTTTCTGCCCTCTCTTCTCCACTGCTAGAGCTGTTTGATTCATCGTGCTCCCAAAGCAGAGGAGAAGGCCACTTCTTCTCTTATCCACTTATAACACAATTTACCAAAGTGCCTTCTATTTGTTTCCCCACTCCTTGACTTAGTGGCTATCCTTGCTCACCTTAAATCAGTTCTCTTCTTTCCCCCCACTGTCTTCCTCTATCCACTTCAACCCCTTTTTATGCCCTTACAGGCCAAGCCAGACTGTTTTCCTCCTTTCTCTACACACAGACTCTGGCCCATCCCCTCCTACTTCTCCCATTCTTTTCTCATGCTCCCCCTCCTCACCAGAGCTTCAGCACTGCAGCCTTAAAGCAGGATAAATGGATATGGATATCGTACAATAAAACCTTCAGAATGGAGAGTTTTGTGCAAGTGAACAGCAGCCAAGCCTGAGAGACTGAAAATTGGATAAAGGGATTAAAACAGTAGCACATTAACAGGAGATTTAGAGTGTAATAAACTCATTTCATAATAATATGTGCGTTGGGGCTGGTAATAAATCATCGCGGGATCCCTGCCTTCCGCAGTGCCGGAACGAGGCAGTGACCCGAAAGCGGGGTAGGATTTCAGCGAGATGTGGATTAATTTCACAGGGTTCTTGGCCAGGAATAGAGCGGCTGTGCCATTCCCGTACAGCTGCTGCTGTTACTGCTGCCTTTTGGAAAAAAAAAAATCCACAAAAAGCAAACAAATGAAACCAAACAAGAGAACCTGCCAACACTGCCTGGCACACATTTGTGGAGAAGGGTACTCAAGTGGCCTTCACTAGCATCACCCCAGAGGCCAAAACACTTCTCAGTCACCTCCCTGGACAATGTCCCACACCCATTCCACACCATCCTGTGGGTTGAAGATAGTAAAACAGCAACAGGAAAGAAGCCAGCTAGACAGAAATGCTAGGCTAAGTTACCACATTAATGGTCCAAATAACCTTGTGTAAGGCACTGAACTCAAAAAAATCTACTGACCATATGCAGTAGATATTTAAGCCTGGTGGGCAGTCCAAGATGCAAGCGTAGGACAGGTAGGGATGGGGAAAAGCTTAGACTCCAACTCACCTCTGCTGCACAAAGCTCAAGAGAAGTTACAAAAGCAGTGATGCCTCAAAGCAAGAAAGGGAGGAGAGCAGCATGCTGGAATGTTCCCAGAGAAAGAATATAGATGGATCCAAGCCATATTGGAATTAGGTGAGGCAAGGACTTTGCAGCAAGAGGTAATAAAGAAATAAAGAGCAGGAAAATGCAGTAGAAGCACCCTGAAACAAAGGACTTGAGGAGGGGACAGTTTGATGGTATCTTAAGAGCAGTTGGGGAGCAAAAAAAGCCTTCCCAAAAGAGAGGTATGGAGAAGCTCACAACAATCAAGGCACTGGATCGGATGACATGGAATTTGGGCTCTACTTCTTGCCTCTGCAGCCATGGAGATTGCCTAAGACAGAAAGCACTCAGGGAAAGTCCTGCCTTGCCTTACCTTGAGCAGTAGGAGTGTGGCCCAGTCTGTTTGAGAAAAATATGTGTTGCTTGGCATCTAATACAATGTTGACACACTTTAATACAATTGGACATGGAAACAATTATCTGTATTGAATAAAAGATAGGATGGGCCAATCTCCAAGGAAATTCTCTAAACATAAGCCAAGAGTAGATGGGCATGAAGAAGGGGAGGGTAAATTTAGGTGAGCAATATGGGACACTGTGAAGGCTGAGAAAGAAGTGAATCACCAGCAGTGCAAAATTCAAATCTCAAAAGCAGACTTGAGAGCTTGGAGACCTACAGATTCACAGAGATTTGTCTTTGCTGATATTGCTAGGGTGAGAATCACCACGCTTATTTAATCAAGGCCAAAGTCACAACTCCGGACTTGAGTGAAAATATTAACCTCTATGCTGTAGAGGTAAATATTTTCACTTAAGTCCAGAGTTGAGTGGTAACAAAAGTCATCAGTTCACAAATCAGCCATCTGCCTGCATGAGCAGATGGAGGATGTTCAAACCAAACAAGCCATGTAACTGTTCTTCTAATGGAAGCCTAAGCCTTGCAAGAGGCCTGGATCTGAGGAAGAATGCTACCTTTGTATACAAGTTTTCCAGCTCAGCAACATCACACAGTAAAATGATGGGAGCCCCAAGACTCAACCCAATGAGGTCAAACAGTGCACACAAAGCTACCAGGGGTGCATCAGTGTCACAGGTACTCACTGAGAGGTGACAGTGCTGGAGGGAAGAGCACAGAGCCTGATGCACCATGACAGCGTGTGGCCCTGGTGGCATTTGAGCCAGCTGGGACGGTGTTCACAGTGGTAGTGGCAGCAGCAGCACTGCTGCTCACCTAAGCTGGCTTTCCCTCATTACCATAGCTCTTGCCACACCACTGAAGTGTAAATTCACTCAGTAAATCACAGCAGCTTCATCGTTGCAAGACAGTACTTAAGAAGCACTAATAAAGAGGGAAAATTGGATTTGCATTGAAGTCAACCTTAAACTTCATCTGTCAGTCACTGCCAATCAAGGCCTGTAAGCTCCAGCCAGACTTCCCTGGTAGTAAACTGGCCATGGAGACTTGGGAAGCCAAGGCACAGAAGGGAATACACTCAGCACAGGGCCTTCATATTCCTTCACCCCACAAGAACCAACAAGACAAAGCCCTCTGTAATAAAAGCTGGTGGACAGTGAACCACAACAGAAAGTTACTCTGAGTAGTGAACTAGAGAGCCAAGGGGCTGTAAAGTGCCTTGATTTCTCTCCTGCAGAATTCAAGGGAGGTATTTCTTCCTGCTACCCCTACTAGGTGATATTTAAGAATAAGAAGAAAATTCCATAAACCCTCCAATCAATTTGACAGACCATTTCAGCTAGAAAATGCAGGTAGCTCTGAAATAGCTCTGAAAATGCTGGAGGACCCAAGTTCAGTGTCCTCCAAAAACTACATCACAGCTATCAGTCAAAACGATTTCTTTTGTGTAAAAAAAGGACTAACGCTAGGAAAAGGGCTGAACATGGCTAAAACAAAATATGGGGGTTTTAAGTTTTTTCCTCATTTAAAAAAAAATTTTAAAAAGGAACAGTGAAGAACAGCATAAGGGATTTTTCTACATGAAAGACTGTGTCTGTTTCACAACATCCCCCTTCTTTACTAAGATGAAAAATTAAATTAAAGCTATCTGATTTATTTCCCCACAACTGGTGTACAGCTGCAGTGACCTGCAGTAGTTTTAGGTCTGCACTGCTGCAAAGACACCTCCCAAGACACACTGCAGGTACATGGCTGGAGAGTTAAGGCATGTCGTTGATTTTTTATTTGTCACAAAACATCATTGCAATGCAGTTGTATGATACTTTGTTGGCCAAAAATCACCTTCAAGACAGTTTAGTGGTATGACATGGTACACTGTCAACAGTAAATCTGGGCTGGAAGGCAATAGCCTATTCTGATGCTGATCAATGAAGACACCAGAAACAATTAAATACCTACTGTTAATCATGCTACCTGCCTTACAGGCAAACCACCTTGTTCTGTAACCTTCTATGACTTTATTGGCTCAAGCAGCTCATATTAGGTTGCTTTTTGGACAGGAGACTTGCAAAGACCATGCAATGTTGGCAGAAATGGCACAGCTGCAGTGAAGTGCTGACACTATTCACAACAAATGGACCCTGGACAGTTCTAGGGAGTGCTGATCAGGTGAGCCCTAAGCTCAAATATAATTTTTTACAGTCATAACACTTCCTATTGGAAGGACAAGTCACACCTACCAACATTTCCAAGTTCCTGCACAGGCAGTTCCTCCCTATTTAAATTCTAACTGGGCAGCAGAAGTGTCTTCTTCAATTCTATTGCAAAGGAATTATTTAACATTTCCTTGGGTGTAAATAAATGCAGACACAAACAAGTTGCCTCGCTCTTACAGAATAATCAATGGGACAAATATGAGATTGAGAACAGTAACTGAGGCAGAAATTTTGCAGAAAAGGTTCAAGTTGAACCAGAGTCATCAGTGTAAAGTAAACTGAATTCACTCATGGACACTTTCAAAGAGAAGCACAGATGATCAGGTATGTCAGACCTCTCTCTGGTGGTGGGGTTTCAGCTGGAACATTAAATTTAGGCCTGGATCCCAGATCCAAGAGAGATGGTGGCAAATAAGAGCCCTTTGTGAAGAGAAGTATGACCAGTCCAAGACCTAGAAAGCATGACCTATAAAGGTGAAAAGAAATTAACATGTTCCATTTAGAGGTATGAAGGCTCAGGAAAGACTTCTTTCTAGTAGGTAAAATATTGAACAAAAAGGAATGTAATTAGCCATTTTCCACGCCAACATGGAAAAGAGAGGAAGACAAACTGCAGCAAGATCCAGATTAGACATGAGGACCAGGTGCCTAGTGCTGTGAACTAGTGCTACAGGCTAGTGAAGTACTGAAACAGATTGCTGAAGGGAAGCTGTGATATCTCCATCACTGAAAGCTCTTAAAGACAGAAAATTAGCTAGAAAGTTATAAAATACTCATCTGAGGTAGAATGGGTCTTGCCCTAGGGTAGGGAGATGGACTGGATCATCTCACAATGCTAATTCCAGGCTTAATTTTTCTGATAATCATATTCAAATTAAAGAAACTAATTCACAGTGAAGCTGATTGATATGTCCAATGCCATATATTAGACCAGTAGCAAGAGAGTATTAAGACCACCACTGACTGGTATATGAACATCAGTGGATTTGCTTCAATACTAGTCGCAAAAAATTTTGAGAAGCAAATGGGGAGAAGGGTAATTTACTGTGATTTCCCTTCCTTAGTGTCCAAAAATATTTCCAAAATAGCCTAATCTAAAGGCTGTAATATGTGTAACTATATTATTTCCATAAGTAGAAAAAATTCTCAATTAAAATTGAAATATTTTTTTCTTCTTTAAGTTTGAGGGTGGATTAATGTTAAGCATTAAAATTATCATACTTTTCATTAAGTAATACAGGCATTTTGTTAAAAAATAAGAGAAATACAACATTTAGACTTGTTCAGAACTTTTTTCCCTGAGAAAATGCAATGAAAGGCAAATGTTTTTCAGGTCATTCTATATCTACCTTCTCTTCAGAATGAAAAGAAAAACATTTTAAGCAAATTACTTCCCCACTTTGGCATTTTTGAGTCCAGATTTCATAATCAATTGAAGCACATTTGTGTTGCTGTCTTGTGGAAGATAGCAGCAAGAATTTGGGGTTCCTCAGATATGTAGAGAGACATAGTGTCAATGGTCTTGATGAGTTTTTGGTCAAGGAGCGGGAACATAGGTGATTAACAAGTTTGGTTAGCCTGGGGTTTGTCTCTGATACTTTCTCAAAGCAGGTCCCTGTGCTGCCTTCCTGTGACAACACAACCCTCAACTGCATGTGCAGAGCCATGTGTTGGGGAATGGGCCTGCGCCCCTCATTGCCCAGCTCATCCTGCTGAGGTCCTTCCTTATACAGCAATAGCACCTTTACATAGCACAGTGTACTTTGCATGCTGCTTGGCAGTGCCCAGCTTGAACCATGTGCTCACTCCCTGTCACTCCACTTCCAGAGTCACACACTACAAAATTAGTTCCTTCTCCACCTGAAACTGCAAAATCTGTTTATCCTTCTCTCATAGGGCCAAATTCTTTGCTGGTAGAATTTAGAGGAACTCACTGCTCTTCACTGATGCTGCCAGTTGTTCTGCATGCTCCTGTTACATTGACAGATTTTATTTACTGTATGCAGCTGGTATAACGTACACAAATCTACATGGCTATTTCCAGGACTGTGTAATAAAGACAGCAAAATAATTGTTTTAGATCATGAACAGAGTCCACCCAGATTCTTCCATCAGATCATGAGCAATGGCCTATAGTGAACTGCCAGTGGCATAAAGAGAAACTAGGTAAACTGAGTCCTTAAACTGACAGCCTCATTCCAAAGGGTGAAGTTCCTCCAAACACAACATACATGCTTCATTACAAATGGGACTTATGCAGGTTAAACTTTGCTTCTGTGTAGGACCAATTGTCCCTTCTGGGCCATATTCTTACCTCATGTAAGTTGATGCCTTCATGTTATTGCCCCAAAGCCCTGTTGAGCTGAAATCTCACCTCTCTGCCCCCAGGCTAAGGATCTGGAGCTTTCCATGCAGTGACAAAAATTCCACATTTTTAATGCTGCTTTGTTGCTACCGTCACCAAATAAGAGTCTGTTCATCACATGGTCTGCCTTGTATTTTTGTCAAAACACAAATACATCAATTACTCTCATTTCTCTCAAAGGTCCTGTGCATACAGTTCTTGCTGTGAAGTAGGGAATATAATTTGTCTGAACTTCACTTGAGTATTGGTCATTTTCAATATGCTTCTGTTGCATTAATGGTAAAATATGGGAGCCCCTCCAATGGTAAAAATAATACCTTTAATTTCCCACAGATGATAACCAGAGTCTGCAACCTAGCAGACAAAGTGCCTACTTGAGCTTTTAAAGGTGCAGTCGTGAGTTCAGAACTGTATTTTCAGTGCCTTTTCTGTTCACTTTGTTCTACTCGTGAAGTTTTAACTTAATACCATTGATTTAGCAGAACCAAAAAAATCATAACAGCTACCATCACCAATGGGTCAAATTCAGGCACGCAGTAGGGTGTGCAAGTGCTGTAGGAGGAAGGGCACATGAAAGGATGAGAACTTGGGGCTTTTGTTAAAGAAGAAAAATCATGGTATCAATACACTGATTTTCACCAGAAGTCAAGCGTACCTGATCACATGCAGCTGATATAACGAAACCCTCAACTTCAAAGAACAGCTTTATTCCTCATAGGAACAGTTTTAAAAGCTTTGAATGTCCAACACTGAACTTCTATCAGCTGTGAGGACAGGAATGTATAGAAACACCTCATTAGATTCACTCAGATCTACTTCTTAATGGTACTGGCTGTCTCCCTCCATAAGTTTCAACAGTAAAACCACACACTTATCCAAAAAATAGTATCCTCGAAATGGGGAGGAAAAAGGAAGAAGGATCAGTCTGACAAGTTTTATCTTGGCAAAATGAAAAAAGTAAAGTGTTTCACAGCAACCAGAATGCACAGTTTCACTCCAAGCTAGTCCTTGTGATACAGTATTAGATATTTGTTTCTACTACTCTTTAGAGTTGCATTTAAATTTCAAAATAGTCAATGTAATGGGAAAAATGAAAGCTTATTTTGCTTCCAAATGTTAGGAAAAAAAAAAAATCTTGAGTTTCCCTGCATCATTGTTTTTGGTTAAAAATTTAGTTTTCAGCCAGAACACAATTTACCAATGATGACAGTCACAGAGTCAGTGGTAAGAGGCAAAAGAAGCAATCATACAGCACAGCTGTAAAACCAGCAATGGGAATTACTCCTTTATTTTGCTACATATGTGGAATTGAGTGTGAAACTCTCACAGAGCTGTCTCAAAACCCTTCCTCTGATGCTCATGGTTGCACCTGAAAGGCACACAGAGGTCCCTGTGATACCACCACCTCATTTCCTCATTTGGGAGATAAACCAGCTGTCTTCTTTCATTACCCAAAATAAAGCAGAGGTAGGGATGTTGACAGTGGGGAATTCTCCAGAACTGGCCAACCCACCCTGCAGGTACCTGTAGGGTGTGGTAGCAGCTCATGACGGTGGCTTGCCCAGGTCACATCACAGTCCCACAGACCTGCAGAGCTGGAGCTCAGCCTTTCCTGCTCCTTCCTGGCAATATCAGTCCATAACTCCATGGAGCATGGTACATAACACAGCCTATTACGTGTTTCCTTATTTCTGATCACAAGGACCAAGGTCTCTGAGCCAGGACCCGATCTTCCTCACTGGTTTCACTTTCAAGTTAGTTATAGTTACTACTACTAGCTACAGCTGTAGCGCAGAAATCCTTTAGTGCTTTGTCTTGTGCAATGCAGGAAAAGAAACAGTAGTTTTCTAGAGTAACCCAAGAGTAAGAGATACTCTGGAATATACTAGTGGTAAAAATAAGAAGCTCATCTAAAGCACACAAGGGTTAAAGAATTTCTTTACCCAGCATAGAAGCTCACAGTTCAGAAAGCATGCTCTGAGAGACAGACCTGCCCCCTCAGACATGCAAGGACCTCTCATCAGGAAAGCAGAAGGCAAGATCCACAGTGCAGATCTGAGAGCAGAAACAGCAGTGGCCCTGTGCAGCAGCTGCTCTCCCCGCTAGTAAATAGGCTCAGCTCACCCTGACTATCTTCAGAGCCAGTTGCCTGATGCAAACACCGTAATGTTTTGCATCGAGGTCTCTCTTCTGTACTGTTCACAGTGATGGAAAAGGAGTTTCCCAGTTCCCCTCTAGTCTTTTCTATCTGTGCATTAAGCAGAGAAGAAAACAGAGTAAAAGATGGTGAGAGAACTTTTGGGATGCATACCCCACTTTATGAATTTTCTTTTAAATACTTCCTTTGTCAAGTGACATCTTGGATTGGAAGGTCAGGCTTTCTACCTGTCCAGACATCACCTGTTAGTTGTCCGAGATAAAAATTGCCTTCTTTAGACTTCAGAATTAAGGTGTTGTTGAGATGAAAACAGTTCACAGCTATACAATACATTAGAAATCATCATTCTATTTTTGTGTTATTCTGGATCAACAAGCCTGGGAAAAAAATAATTTTAACATCAATAGAAAAGGGCTCTCTAAGAGCAAAAGACATATAAATGGCCACGAATTCATAGCCAATTTTAAAACACCATCTTGCATAATCAAGAGCGTAGCCTAGGAACTAAAGCAAGGTAAAGCAAAGAGGACATTTGCCCTACACAGTATTACATTGTAGATAGTCTTATTTAGGGGAAATGTTCCCAGAGTCAGTCATCAATTGGAAAATCGCATCCAGTCTTAGTTTGACTCTCTATGGATGGTACACAGCTGTGAGTTTGGTATCTTCAATCTTAAACCACATGCAAAATGTTTCAGAAATTATCTGGGCTTCCCTCTTTCAATCTCAAACACAGATATCCTCAAAACTGGCATCAGTGTTGACCAAAAGGCAACAGCATAAAAGGAAAATATTTCTGAGGATGCAATCTGCCACATCTCTAGCTCACACACAAAAAAAATCTTGTGTTGATTTCATCTTCCTCAAATCCAGCCCCACATTTGGAAAGCCACTTTTAATAGCACTGCTTTTTAGCTAATCAGATAAACACTATGCATGCTGCTGCTTAAAAGCAGTCAAGCATAGCATGAACTTCAGCACTTCAGAGTTTTGTGCTGCATCTACCCTGGACCATCACCTGCTAGCACTGGGCAAACAGAGAGAGTGCCTGTCCAGAGGGAAGACCCTTGACACTGACTGTGCATGGACTTGGGTCCTCTCTGCTGCTGCTCATGGTGCTTGAGGAAAATGTGACCAACTATAAGCACAATGTCAAGCATAAACAGAACCTCTTGTGAGCAAATTAGCTGTCTCCCCTTCAGAAGTTCAGATCTTTCAAAAATCCTATTTACAGGAATTCAAGCAAAAAAAAATCCGAAGCAAACAAGTGTCTCTGTGTCACCTCTTGGCACTGGAAATGGGAAGACTAACTACAAGTGTTCCTCTCCACCATATTTCTTTCTGTGACTGTCAGGCCAATGATACCTAAATCAACATGTCCCTGGTTCCATCACTTCTGTTATTCTACAACTATGTCTATCATTGGGGTCCTCTGTTTCTATTATGTCCACGTAATGGCCTTTACCCATTTGGAACATCTCTATGGCCGGCTGTGTAGATTTGAGATTATTTGCCAGTAATGAGAATAATGTCCAGCTTCCAGTGTTTGTCCCAAACCTCATCTTTAAAGCCCTACAGAAGCAGCAGAAGGCCACCAGGAAGCAGCTGTGTTTTTCAAAGACTGTCCTCTATTGTTTCGTAAAGGCTTCCAGCAAACAAACTCTTCTGGATCTCCCAAACAGGCTAGAAGATTATCATCCATGTTTGTAATGACCCAGTATTCCAGCTAGGGATTTATTTTGCTCTCCCATCTCCCTTCTGTGTTTTTTTTTCAAAAACAGCATCACAGCATAGCAGCCACCACTGCTGCAGCAGCTCTGTGCAAGTCACATCAATTCCATTCCCAGGGGTGCAAACCAATTTCTCTTGTTTTTCCGCCCGTCTCTCTGGCTGAACCTCCAGCAGCCTTCAATCCCATTAATCCAAGCACTGCTGGCGATGACGAAGACTGATTTCACCGGCAAACGATCAATTTGTATCTCCCCCCCTTTTTTCTTTTTTCCCCTTTTTTTTATTTTTTTGGTGCGATGTACAAAATATCATGAAAAAGGCGTTAGTGGTGATAGTTCCACAACAGTGAAATAATAGAGTAATAAGGCAATCCACTTTTGACCTTGCAGGACAGCTAATTCATCTACCCATCTATCTTAATTATTCCCTGGGTTACAAAAGAGAAACTGTACAATTCATTCATTCCACGGTGACAATTCCATTTTCCACCCCCAGTAAAGCACCATCCTTTCTCTGCAGTGATTCTGCCATAGACCACATCCCTTCTCAGCCTACTCACACCAGCCCTCATGCAAACAGGCACTGAAGGCCTGATCCAAAGCCTGTTGAAGTTGATCAAGTCAGGCCCTTGTTGGCCCCAGTGCACTCCAGCCCATGCCCTTCCATACTTGCACCTCACCTCTAAGCAACCAAGGAGTCAGCCACCTTCACAAGCCATATTAAAAGTGGGATTTCTGGCAGAATAGACAGGTGTGCAGACAGGCTAACTTTGCCCTCAGAGAGTGATCTTTTCAGATCTTCTCTCATGTTTCTGGAAAGAAGGTATCTTACACAAAGGTACATATTATCTCAGAAACTCTGTCTGCACTGGATGAGAGCAAGATAGGACCTCAAAACTTGGAGGGCACATTGTGATAAGGGTACAAAGAAGACATAAGCCAGACAGTGGAGAAGAGTCAAAGAGCATTTTCTGATGGCACTGTTTAAAGCTTTGCATCATTTGCTGAATATTAATTTGTCATGAAAGAAAGTATCTGGGTCTTAAATACCTTACAACCTAATTTTCCTGCTGCTTCCCCTCAGAGATTGAACACAACTTGCTCATTTTCAGACATGCCATATACAAGTAGACTGTTTGCACACAACTGTCCAACCAGCAGGGAGAGTCTGGTGTGAACGAATGTCTCCTGCCACGCTCTGAAAAAGCCAAGGTTAGTCCGCCTTCAATAGGAAAAGGGGTTGGCTGGCATTTGCAATGCCAAAGTTTGACATCATCCCTTACAGCCTAACAGTTGCTAGGAAGAAAATGGAAAATGATCACAAAAGGAGGTAAGATCCCACAGACTCTTGGCTGTCCCTCCTGTGAGTTAAGTTGAAAAAAAAAACAAAAAAACCAGGGGAAATCCCCACAAGGGACAGCTGTTTCCAGTCAGGTTTGCCCTGCTGAGACTAGTTTGACTGCTCATATATCCTTGAAGACTTGCACTTTTCTAGCATCTGACCCTGGTTTTAAGGTCATATTTGGGCTACAGCTCACTTTGTTCCTCTACTTAGCATCTTCATATTCCCTTTGGACTTTGGAGCAAGCCAGACTCCTTTCCTCTCCTCACCCTCATCTGTCCCCCTTCCCTCACTTTACTTTCTTCTTACTGCTCAAGCCTGTATCTCTGTCTTTCCAATATCCAATTCTCCTTATCTACCATATACACCCCTCTCTGCCTTAAAGCCACTAAACTCAGCACTTCCTCTGTCTCTAACAGGTCTTTTTGGCTTCATTTCCTTTGCTACCCAGTTTCTCCATCTCTGTCATATTGGTCTCCAGTTTTGGCTGCCCTACTGTAACAAATTCATTCTCTTTTTCACATCCCTCCTCTCACCTCCTGGTTATCATATCCCACACAGTCCATTCACACTTTTGATTCACATTAGTAAAGCAACTTAAATCTTCCACCAATTTCAATCCGCTGATACATCCTCTGCTCCCTTCTATATTTTCTCACTCTTACTTCATTTCCCCCTTATTATTGTTTTTTATATTTCCTGTGGTCCCTGACCCACCATGTCATCAACCTACTCTGCTTCCTTCTCCTCATAAACTTTTACATGAGCAGAAAACCTATTTCCATCTTCATCACGTCTAATCTGAGTTCATAGTCTTTTAAGAGAAGTAGGCACATCTTCTTACATGACATTTATACTGTGCCTTGTCAACATGCAGTGCTTTGAATGGCTATTATTAATACATTAGTAATACAAAGACACCACCCTGGGTTCAGATATCCCCAAGATTGTTCCAATACAGGGTAGTATTAGGGCTGCTTTCCCCTTTGTTACCATTTCCCCCTAAGTCTGTCCCAGCAGTTCTTGTTAGGAACAAGATCCTGGGCTAGGCTGTAAACTGAGAGGAACGACAATACCTACATCCCAGAGAGCAGAAGTGGAGCCTAAAGTTAGGTGTACCCAGGGTTAGCAGGAAAATCCACCCCGATGACAATAAATACCCAGGAGATTGCATAGATGCCTTCAAATACCTTAGCACAGAGGTGCCTACTGACATCAGCTCTCTGAAGATGAAAAACCAGTTGATAGGAGCCTGGCACAGAAATGTGGGCAGAATGTAGGCCAGCTGAATACAGCCCTGGATGCCACACAGTGGCAGTGAAAACAGTGAAGCAGAAGGCAAAGCCTGGACCAGTGGTGCTGCTTCACTGCCGCATGTATGCCATTGTGCTTTGTCCCTCAATGTGCATTTCAACAGAACCTGCACAATGTGTCCAGGCTCTTTGGAAGCAGCAAGTGGATGCAAAGATGAGGTCTACAGTGAGTAATGTTTCAGTACAGCAGCAGGGCAGGCTGATCCACAGATATAGCTGACAGGCTGGTACACTGGGAACAGCCTGTACCGTAACTACCCCAAGCCCCAGCAGAGAAGCTGTACAGTATCACAGTGCCGAGTGACGCATAACTGCTTTTTCAGATAAGACATTGACTACCAACTGAGATGGATGGATTTCAGTCACTGACTGACACAGGTAAGGCACTCTTACTTGGCCATCTTCCCTCTGTTAGCATATTTACAGGATAATAACAGTGATGGCCCATGAGCCCAGGCATAATGTGATTTTTTTCAACAGCTCAGAATTCATACTGGATAAGTATCACGCTCCCCTCAAGAATTAACCTTTCTGCACCTCCTGCCACGCTGGTACTTTTGGTATGCAGGAACATTTCCCACCTCAGGCATAGTTACTAGTCTCCTTCTTGGCATTGGATATGGACTATAGCTAGACAGCTGAATTCTTTGATCTTCTTGATGGCTGGTGCACATACAAAGCTTTTGGAGTCATGTACTTCCTTGTTCCCCAGGAGAGCAAAGTTTCTTGCTCAGCTGAAAATTAACTTCTGGAGTTTGTACTTGCTCACTTCCTCTTAAATGGCCTGCAAAGCAGCTCTGAAAACCAAATATTACATTCCCAGGATCCCACTACTGCCTTTTCTCAGGCACTCCTCAAGACAAAAGAAAGAGAAAGGTGAACAGAAGATTAAGAAGAACAGTAGTGCTGGCCAAAGAAGTTTCAGAGGAGAGAAAAAAGAAAATGGAATGAGAAGATAGTGAAGGAGAGAAAAAGGAATGGAGGGAGAGAGGGAGCAGCAATAATAAGGTCATTTGTTACAGGAGCTACTCCTAGTCTGTGTGTATGTAACACAATTTGAGCTAATTGTATTGCCCTCACTTTGGGGACGCTGCTGTCTGTCTCTGAAGCTTTTTCTAATTTCCCCCCTTAATGTACGATTTCAGAATCTTTCATTCTAATGATTTTAATGCAATCAGCAAAACTATGCATGTAATTGTCTTTGGCACAGCACTCGCTGGAGTGGCACTCAGGGACAGCTCCCTGAACCCAGGACTCCGACAGGAGAATGCAAAACAGGCCTGTTTTCAATCACCGCGGCAGAAGGCAGCCGGCAACGTCTGCGAAAGGCTGCCGAAAAAAAACATTTGTCGGAAGACAATGACAAAAAAGGGGGTCTCAGCTCGGTGCTATTCAGAGACAATTTGTAAGCACGGCTGTTGAAGTCGATCCAAAGGCTCCGGAACAGCTGGAGCTTTGCAGTGATTGATAAGTGCGCCCAGGAGAACTTCATTTCTGCCTGAATGAAGACAAAAGCCCCGCGATGCTGGGCGGATGGGTAATGTCACTATCATTAAGTAGTGAGAGTGGATATGCCAGACCTTCAGATGGGGACACAGTCAGGGCTATGAGGAGAGGTCAGGGCACCCTCCCTTCCTCCCCATCACCGCCAGCTCTCTCCCCTCCCTGACTCCCCCGCTCCTCTCACACACACTTTCCGGACAAACACCCCCTCGGCTAATTGTAATGCCCATATAATAGAAGTTCCCCCAGCTTGTAAGTACAGATCATAGGTCTCTCCTTGTCCTCTTCATGACTGCTTTGCACACACTCCTTCCAGACCTTTAAGAGCTGGTTCAGACTCCAGGCCATCCACATGCACCTAGGTATACTGTCACTGTTGCTCATGATCTCACACTCAGAAGACATCACCCTGCTGTTTTTCTCCTTCATCCCTGTATTCCTCACCAGTATCTACTGAAATCCAAAGCCTGCATTTCTAAAATCAAGTCCAGCTTAAATTTTTGGGGCAACCCTGTGAAAACAGAGCATCAGCACATGAGAAGAAAGCACATGAAATACAAAGCTGACCACAATGGAATTGAACGGGCATCTACGTGCTTAGCACTGAATCTCAAGTGCTTAAGGTTTATGTGGTTTGGGATGTTTGCTGACACAGTTTTGCTCTGTGGAGTTACCACATCTCACATGCAGTCATCATGAAGAGCATTGGAAACAAGTGAATAAACTAAAACTTCAGCTTTCACTTTGTGCTCTTCTCATGGCGAAGAAAATGCTGGAAGATAAAACGCAAGTTGTTCTGAAACAAGCACCAATACTAAACAACCCTTTGCATATCAAATTACTTTTGGTGGTGCCCACAATTACCCAAATTCAGGAGCTGGCTCCTCAGTTTCTACATATTCTGTAGCCAGGATGTTGGACACCTCTCAAACTCTGCAGTACAGTTGGGAATCAGCAGTGCACCACAGAAGCCATCAGAAAACAGTGCACAGCAAGGGTGACATTGCTACAGGAAGGGGAACAAACTGCCTGAAATGTCTCTAAGCCTGGGTCACAAATCCCCTGTGGATTTAACAACCTACTCAAACACTTTCTTCTTTCCCTTTCCCTTCCCTAGTGAACCCAGCCCTTTTCTCCTGCTGTCAGTGGCCAGCCTAGGCAATGCCAGAGACAAGACAAAGACTTCTTCCAAAAACCCTGCAGTCTTTACTTTAGCAAGAAATATTAATCGTCACCTTCTGCGGTGGTTTAAGGAATGTAAGGCAAAAGAGCAGAACTGGAGAAAAAAGGTTCAGATGGGCAGACAGCCCATCACTATTACACTACTTGCTGATATTTTAGGCCACCCCACTCACACATAATGCAGCTAACTGCTATTTAGATGACACAACCTAAGAACACTCAGAGCTACAGTTCCTCAGTGGGGATCCCAGTACAGGATACTCTCACCAGCCACAGCTGAGTGACTAATCATCAAGGGAGATGAACCTGAAGAAAGATGAGAAGCTTAGAGTCAGGAGCTCTGGGACTGTTTCCAAACTCTATTATTGACCTGGACCAAATCACACCCAGTCTGCTGTATCTTTTCCTCTCCACTTTTTCTGCTCAAGAACTCTGCAGTACTCTACAGGATCCAGGCTGCTGTTCAGCTGTACACTAACTACAGCAACAACATCCCACCCTGAGCTGAACCTATAATCTGCCTCAGCAATAACATTTCCAAAAATCCCCATCTATCAGCACCCAGCATATTCCTGCCTTGTTGCCAATACGTCAGAAGCCATAAACCAAAGTTACTCAGGGAAAGCAAAACCACCAGCTATCAGATTATCACTTCCCCTCTGCAGTGCAGCTCAGATCCATTTGAACCTTTTACGAGCACCACCACCATCATTCCCTTGATTCCCATATCCTTCACAGGTATTGTGCTGCCCTAAGGGAGGGAGCTGAGAGACCTAGAGATACTGTGTGCTGAAGGTGCTATTTGTCAATTAACTATTTAGAGCCCAGGAGGCATAAACTGACCATTCTCCTACTCATTCAATGACACCTGTGTCAGCAATCCCAGGCCACCTCAGACTGTTGGTTCTTTGGGCAAGGGAAAGCTTTGTACAAAGCCTACCACGTGCTCAGGCCTCTATACCCCCACAGGAAGCAGCAGCAGCCCATACAGATCCAGCACACTCACAGAGGTGCCAAACATCCCTCTGGGCCCTCTGTGGGTGGTGGAAGCAAAGTCAGCTGACATTATTCTCAGTCTCCCTCCACTTCCCAAATTCTAGAAACCTCTTGCTGAAGCAACATGGGGGTTTTTTTACTGACTTACACCCAGCCAACATCTTGCACTCTCTGCAAGGTGATGGAATAGCACAGGCCAGTGATCAGCAGGAAAGCCAGTTCCTGCTGGCCTGCAGAGGAGCACCAGCCCCACTGCTATTTGTACACGTCCTCTGGAATCTCCACATTCAGCACTGTTCTTGCCAAAGCTACCACGAAAATGTGCACATCATTCCCTAACCTCCCTGTCCCCAGAGCTGGCACTGGCTGCTTGTTCTGCCTGCCTGCTTGGACAGCTAAATAGTTATGCAGAGCACTGCAGTGCTGGGGGGATCCCAGGCCTTTGGCACATGCTTTGGAGGTCCCCTTGTGGACATCCTTCCTGAGCTAGTAGCCCAACTTGGCTGCAGCAGGAGAACATCTCTTGTAGCCTTTCTGGAGCAGGGGAGTCACTGCAGACCCTTTCTGGAAAGGGAAAAAGAGGCACCCAAACAGCTTAGTGGTCCCTGTCAACCAGGAAATGAACAGAATCCCAAAGGCCCATTGGCTCACAGCTGCTGCCTTCCACTGAGCAATGCTATTTCAGTTTCTCTACCTCCTCTCTGCAGGCAGTTGTGACAATACAGAATCTGCTTCTGCAGGCAGAGGTCTCTTTCCAGGGCCTGCACACCCAATACCAATGTTAGCAGTAACATGTCAGACCAGTGAGAAGAAGCAAGATACCCAGATTTAATGAACTAATCTAGACCAGCTGAGACTTTATTACAACTAAGTAAAAACCTCCAAAACCTCCACTCAAGCTCAGTCAGTCCTAAGCTTCCAGAAAAGTGACTTTCCATTGCAGTAATATATTCCCCACAAGACACTCCATTTGTCACAGCTACCAGGTTCCAGCTTCTAGCAGGAAAAATGCCCAAGCATCTCACTGCTGTAAGGCTTCCTGTTCCTGATTTTTGTTTCCAGAAAAGGATTTGGCAAAGTTTTCAATTATATTGTCCCAATTTTTTTACACCAATCTGGCATATCTGTTTAGCCTGATCCTCCCAGTGACTGTCATTCACCTTCCAGTTGCCACCTGTAACATGACTGAAAATACTGTCAGGTCCAACATAATCTTCATATGCAGGTAGAGCAATGGTGAGCATGAAAACCCTTGGATATGTTTGTACAGTCAGGTACAAGACTCCAAGGTCACTCCTTGGAATTGCACAGTCTGCATCACATCTTTTTGAGCACAGGGTACCCAAGAGCACCAGGCACAGGAGCTCGTGGCCAAGCAGACCAAGACAAGCTATGTGCAGCCCACACACAGGGCATTCAGAGGGGGAGTCAGGAGGTGATCTGTCCTTTTAGACCTGCATAGATACAGCCTCTGTTCTCACCATGAGAACACAGAACCAAAAGCAGACCCATGATCTGAGACCTCTGTTCTGACTTGTACCCAAACAGCAATCATACCTGGTGCTGGCAAGTTTTAATCCATTCATGGCCCTCCCTGCTCTAAGATATGACAGTTGGGCCAAGCAGGATCCAAAACCTCCTCCAACCTGCCTTTGTCCCCACTCTGATCTGTGTAGCAATAAATAGTGATAAATCTTGACAGAGAGCATCCAAGTATCTGGCATGCTGTGGAGGGTGAGGGCAAGGCAGCTTCTGCTACAGGAGATGATCTCTGGCCTGCCTTTCTTGATGACCCCAGAGAATTCAAACTGCCCTGCTCCCTCCTCTTGAAAGGTGATAACAAAGGTGTGAGTTTCTAAGCCTGACTGGCTCATGGAGTTAAAACCCAGTGAACCTGACCAGATCAGTGATAAAGCCAGAGCTCTGCTGAATTGGTCATCCTCTTGCTCTCTCCTTCTCTTGCCTGACCCCTCTTTTGCATGGTTCATAGAATCAGCAAAACTCCCTGACACAGAAACTGGAAGACACTCGATCTGTCGGTAACAATTTCCAGCAGCTCTGACAGGGACAGGCAGAGCACAGGAAGAATAAAAAAAAGGGAAAGGGGAAAAAAAAAAAAAAGATAATTCCATCTGCCTTGTATTCTCCCTTTTGTTTTTCCTTTGGCTGCCTCTCTTCCTCTCTTTCCTTGCACTGTGTTTCTCCTTTCCTTTGTCTGCTGCTGGACAGATGAAGACAGTCCATGTGCTGCAGAAGGCATCCCAACTTGAGCCATGAAAGAGACTAAATCATCCCAGAGGAAAGACTACATAGAGATGGGTAGATTAAACCTCTTACTTTAAAGCCTCTACAGCATCTGCAGCATGCTGGTTCCCTGTTCTGGTTGTCCACACTGGCAGGGAGGCTTGGAACACACAAGAAACATCAGTAGAGAAGATGAGATGGACGGTGATTTATATGAACATTGTATTTACATTTTTTAGGTCACCTTTGCTGGGGCTGAGAAGATGCTTTCTTTCATTTTATTTTGCAGAGTTAAGTGTGGCCTGGAACCATCAGTGTGTTTTTACCCACTAGATGAGTGGCTCTGTCTTTGATCATTCCTTCTCTCATCACTGTGGCTTCAAGCCTGATCTACAATAGGCTTCACAGAGTATTGGGGGTCTGTGAGAAGTCAAGGCATACAGAATGAGATTTCTGCAGCCCCTTCTGAGCTGTACATCTGACTCACAGACTGACACTGTCTCTAATGAGACTGGACTCTGAAACCCAGGTAGTTCTTGCCCATCCTGGAGTTTTGATGTCCTTCACTAAGCAAAAGTCATCCTAAGTGTCTAGGGAGAGGCAAGCACACAGTATGATGCCTACCTTTTCAGATAACACCTGCCCTCCAAGCCAAGCATCAGATCAATGAGTGTTATAGATACTGGAATCTCTGTATCTTCAGAGCTGCATTTTCCCCATCTCTCCCACTGAAGAATAGGTTTTTCAGAGCAGGTGATCTTTTGAAGGAGATATGTGAGATGATAGGAAGGAGAAGCCATTGCTCCGATGGGCCAAAGGCCAAGAAACAGCAGGATTTATTACACAGCACTAACTTCCACCATGACAGAACCAGATTATCATATCATCATACAACCTGCACCTTCAGAAAATACACACCCTTGGAAGAGTCCAGCTTGAAAATAAGACCTGACGTGATACAAGCCATTTGTATAGAGGAAGGGAGAGCACTGGAGGAGAAATGGAATGGGTGACAAGAGCAAAAACACACAGAACATACTTGATTACCAAATGTCACAGCAAGTCAAGATTTTACATTTAGCCCAGACACCACTTATGACAGAGGGTGATATCATCAGCAGGGTGATATCCACCATAAAGCCCTTTCCTTTAAAAGGCAAAGCACATCCAGCTCAGAACTCACACAGGTTGTGTGAGTTGTCCTAGATGACACTGGGTCCATGAGTCCAAGACACACAAATTGATTTATTCTTAACTCCTGACACAGGCAGAAATTCAGAATAAAAGCTTTACTCCTTCCTGTCTGGGAGGAACATCGTCAGTGTCTATTTAAAGCAGGAATTGGTCCCAGAGTTGAAGAGAAGACTGAAATCTAACTTTGGAAGTGATCAGGGAAGTTGCAGAAACTCCACAGCTTTTGGTGTTTACCTCCCCTCAGCTAGCCAGAGAAGCAGCCACAACCTGGCTGGTGAGGCAGGTGGTGTGTGGTGCTGCAGACTGGCTGAGTTCTCCAGCAGCTGCTAATAGGGGCAGTGTGAAATCTGGGGCAGGAGGGACAAGGGGTGGATGTTACACAGCACAAGCTAGAAACACATGCTGTCTGCTGGTGTGACGAGGGGAATCCCAGAAGCAGGATGCACAGATTCAACAGCTCCGTGAAAGAAAGACAAAGGGAGAAGCAAATTAGACATCTCATAGGAGCGAGAAGGAAGATGCTGTAACAGGCCCCCACTTAAGAACACCAGAACCCTTCTTGGAAACCTGGCAGCCATGTCATTTTAGACTAAGCATCCTTCAGAACAGCCATTGCCTCCCATCACGCTTTACACAGCACCCACCACCACAAACCCCAGCTGAGATGGGACCACCAGGCCATGAAGAGCAGCAATGAAAATAGAACAGACAAACTCAGTTCATGCAACGTCCCTCAAGCAGAAAGCACACACAGTGAGGTGCAAATGCCTCTAGTGAATCTGAAAGCAAGTCCTCTTTAAGGCCAGAGTTGGACAAATTGCACCTATAATTGCACAAACTGATGAAAAGCCTGAGTGAAAAGGCTCATGGAAAATCAGGGCTGGGAAAGTGAGGAAGCAAATCAAGCCCTCCTGGTACAACTGCAACCTCCCGCAAGTCAGCAGTGGGTGCTTCAAGATTCTATCCACCACAACCACACCAAATTCAGACTGTGCCAGCATGGCACTTTGAGGTGAAACAGTCAAGTAGCTGGATACCAAGGATAAATAAGATTTCTGCTAATCCTGCTTTCACAGCAGGATACTAGAAAATTTAGCTGACCTTTGTTAAATAAGCTCAATGGGTCCCTTGAGAGATGGTGAATTACTGTGAGTGAGCAAAGAATGTCTGCCCTGGGCTATAGCCTGCAGAGAGAGTTTTTTCTTACACAAGAGGCTGCAATCCACCCCATTTCACTGGACAATGTATTTATTTTATTCTACAGGGAATAGGCCACCCCCAAATCACTGCATGGCAAGCCAGTAGTGCTACATCTGAAGAACACCTCTCAGCAGCATAGGAGACACTCCACACCACATAACTTTTCAGCTGTGACCCTGGAAACTTTCACCAGGAAAGCTGAGCTGCCAACAGAGCACTTCTTGCCCCAGGATGTCACTGCCATGGCTGCCTGTTTCCCTGCTCACAGGTTTGCCCTCTGGACTGCCAGCATGTGCACCTGTGCAGGGTCTCCAGGGGATAATGGAGGACAGGCAGCAACCTGGAGACAAATGCATCACAGACTTTGATGGCACAGGGTCCCTGCACTAACATACTGTCAATCCAGTGGCAAAACATGGGCCAAAACAGTACCACAGCCAGATGCTGTCAGACCAAAATTTCGTTGATACACACACATTTCCTTTGGGAAATAAAAAAAAATTAACACCTGTCCACCCATTCCAGCTTGACTAGCTGGGATTTAGACCACCTCATCTGACTGGCTGAGGAAGCAGATGAGAGAGCAAGGTAACATAAAGCTTTTTCATTTGTGTTCTGGCTGAAGTGCATTTGATGAGACACAGAGGTCACAAAGGGTGACATCAGTTGAGACATTAACATGTTGCAGCAGGAACTGCAGACTATTCCTTTTCCAGGTGTAATAAGACAGAAACAGCTGTACAAAGCTGCATCTAAGATCTTCCATTCAGCATCTAACAAGCTGGATCAAAAGTCTGGGCCAACTTTTTTAGAGTGAACCAAGCTAGGACAAATCCCACCTGGAAAAGATATGTCCAGAACTATGTTTATTGGTATCCACAATTGCTCCAGGTGCCACTACTTTTTCCTTTCACAGCCTCAAGTAATAAGAAGGAGTAGAGATGGGAGAATTGCAATCAAACTAATTTTTTTCATTTCTCATTCTTTAAGCAAGCCCTGAGTACCTGGATAGACAAATACCTGGACTGCCCACTCATGGCAAATTGAAAACAAAAAGTATGTTTCAGATTGTTGACCTCCCTTTATTTCTCTCTCTCTGATCTCCCCCAACTCTGACCTCTCCAAAGTTCTCAACTGAAACAAATCCCAGATTCCAGTGTCCATAAAAACAGGAACATTTTTATTTTTGTTTTGAAGCCTATTTCAATGGCCCTGCTGAGGTGGGGGTGGGTAAGGAAACAAGATCATTCATCGTGGCTGAGCAGTACAATTCCATTTGCCAAGCTCTGAAATGAGAGACACTGCTGATGAAGTCAAAAAAAGGAAAATGCTCCTCTGTGTCATTTTTCTCCTTTTCCCCACCCCAAGTCTTTTTCATGTCTTGCCCCCTCTCTACCCCCTCAGTCTCCCAGCAAGCTCTCTGAAGATAAAGGGGGAGAGAAGCAGAAAGATTGGAATCTTTCTCAAGGGAAACCCACACCTCTCAATATTCAGAATACTGAATATGAAATGTCAGAGGAGTTATCAATCTTACTTTGAAAGCACAAGGAGCTTTATTTGTTAGTGCAGGATGCAAAAGGAGTCTTCCAGAGCCATTCACTGACTCTTCAAAGCACATTTCACCACTGGAGGTTTGTGATTGCTCACTCTACCTAGTGTCCAAGTAGGAAAGGGAGACACATTGAATCCTGCCAATCTGTCCTAGGCAGCAAAGGAAGGTGTAGACAAGTAGAAGAATATACAATGGCAGCAGAGTTGTGCAGAGGAGCAGCATGAGGTGAGGACCAATTCTTGGCTGGTAGAAAGTTATATGTTGCTTCAATTAGCTTCTAAGATATGATGATGCAACTCAAAACATGTAAGGAAATTAATCAAATTCTGTTGACACCAATGACCACAGTGGCTGTGGAACCAGTTGAGCCTAAACCTTTCCCTCCACCTTAGGCTCATCCCTTATCATCATCAAGATATCAAAATTCTTCCTTACCTCTTCCTTAACTTCAGGGGTAGCAGACAGAAGCCACAGTGAGAACCAGAGAGCAGCCTGAGATATGACAAACAGCTCCAACTCAATAATCACATACTACAAAGCAGTATGGAGAACTGGATCCTGGCTGACTGGATCCTGGCAGACCAGAGGGAAAGGGGGCTTAGGCTCCAGTGAGATCAGTGGAAAACACTACTGGTAGGGCATCTTTTAAAAAAGATACATATTTATACACAAAAATCGTCAGTACAAATTTTCCAAGAGAAAGGCCAGCTCTATGACAAGCAAAGATGGGGGCAGAACTGCTCACTGGTGAAGAAAGATAGCACTGGGGCAATAGGCTGCAGATATGTCTGGTCTATCTGGCTTGCCACCTCCTTGTCAGCCCCACAGTTCAGGAGGCTGACATTCCTAACAATCTCCTATTTTCTGCATTGTGTAATCCACAGCCTTTAAGAGTGCACACCATCCCACTTCAGGGCAGCCAGTAGGGAGAGGTTTCAGTCTTCCCCACCTCATCCCTCTGACTACTCCCTGACTTTATACCCAAACATCAGTGGTTGTATATGAATCAGACAGTATGCCACCCAGCTCTCTCTTCACTTCCTACCAAATTACAGACAAACCAGATATGTGCTGGTTCCAGGAACCTACAAGAGATCATGTGTGTTGTTCTCTGACCAACATTTTCAAGTCTTGAAAATAAAGATTTGATTCTTAGTTGTACATTTTCTACTACTAAGAATATTCTGCTGCTCAAAAGTTAGTGTAAGTAGCACACCAATTCAGGGGATGGGATAGGAAACCTGGGCACCCCACAGTATTCAGTGTATCCTGTTTAAGAACCAGCTTGGGGAGACAAGTACAACTCACTTGATTCCCAGGGAGCTACACTGATTCAAGTTGACTAAATATTCGGACCTTAAGTTCCATACAGGAAAGTTTGAAAATGCTGGACTGCTGCTGTTTCCTGCAGAGCCAGCATGTGGAAATGAGGTGCTGTTGTTTATGACAGACCACTGTGCAGAAAAATTCCCCTGGTCTCAAACGTGACCTTTCCATCAGAGGTCACCAAAAAGTCATCAGTGATTTCATCAGATATCAACCAACTCAATTGCCCTTACATGCACACACAGCAGTAGCAACGCACAGGTCACACTCATTTCCTTGTGTGAGTCAGTCACTCTGAGCCCAAGGCCACCAGTTAGAAGAAAGAAAGATCGTCTGAGATCCTGAATTAGATTTCTGCTCTTGGCTCAGATCTCATTCTCAGAAATATGCCTACTGAGTGATTACAGGAATAATACACCCAGTTTAGTGTTACAGGAGGCCGTCCTAGGGACAAGGGGCTGCACAATGGCATCTACCGACACCCCAACTCAGCTGTAGATGTGCTCTGGCATATTTACCCTGTGGATTTGTATGGTTGTTGCCCAATGTTAGCTTGGGAAAGACAATAAAGAGATGAAAGAATAATACAGACATGAGGGCGACTATTTTCCAAAGAGGAAACACTTGCTCTAGCTGCTAATGATTTACAGGGTCACGTTATTCACTGTTGACATATTTTATTGTCATTATTTATCACACTCACTCCAGAAGCCCTAAGGAACCCTGCACAGGAACTTGGGCCGTGTAGCACAAGGTGATGTACAAATACAGAGAGCTGTCAGGGGGGTAAAGGCACCGGAGTCCTGCCAGCTGCTGCCACTGCAGAAGATACTGCAGATTCACAGCAGGACATAAAAAGGCAGTAGGGGGAAGATGGCAGGTGTCCAGAGTGCCAGAGTATTTCTCAGCTCAGCACAGAACAAAAAGATTCTCTTCACTCCATCAGGTTTATAGAGTTAAGTTCACAAATGCTAAATGCTTGCATCATTTTTAATGCTTTCTTACTGGCCACAAGGCTGTCAAAATGCAGAGTAACTGCCTGCGCAGTCAGAATCCTGAACAGGAGATTACCCAATAATAATAATTATTATTATTGGTATTATTACTACAGATTTATATCTCTATCATCATCTCTCTATCAAGAGAGATGTTGTACTCTCCTCATGAAATAACATTTGCTTTGCTCTTCACAGAAGAATTAGAGGCTTTACAGGCAAAAATTTATTGGCAAGTTACTCCAAAAGCACTCCAAGAAGGCAGAGGTCTACATCAAATATGTACATTTGCACCTATTTAGTCTATGATCACTTTTGTACTGGTGTAAATCAGGAGTAATGCTCCAGACACTCCGCTAATACACATCAGTGCAGTTCACTGATTTCATATAAAAACCCTGCAGACATTAGACAGGGAGAGAGCGCAATCAGACCCTGTCCGAGATCACCCCGTGTCCATATGTTGTTATTCATTACAAAGTATGATCTCAGTGCCTAGGGGCTCCTAGGAAGGCCAAAGTCCCCACCACTACATTCTGCACTGATCAGTAATGACATACAGCACCTGCTTCAACAATTTGCAATGAAAGGAGACAGAAACCAGGTATATTCTGGTTACATTCTCAGATGATGAAAATACTGCCAAGTCTTGCAATTACATGGTGAGCCCATACAAGTCACAATTTTTCTTCAAGTCTCAGCTCCCAGTCTAGTGAGCTGATGAGATCTTGGAGAAAAAGGCTACTTTTTCACATAGAGAAGCCTTACAACTCAGACCTCCAGGCTGGCCTTTCTGCCCATTTCTGATTTCCAGCTGCATCTTCAGTGCGTGGGTGAGTTGGCTCTCAATTCTATCTATGTTATATCAGTCTAGAAGGAACAAGAAGTCCAAAGAACAAAACAATGGGAAAGAAAGAATGGTTAACAAATGCAATACAACCCTTGTGAGTCAAAATTAACACAAACTTTTCAAACTGAATTTTTAGTCTGCCTGAACTTGAGTCAGAATTTCCAGTTCAACTTGCATATTGATTTTACTTAATTATTATCCAGATCTAAAGAAATCATTTATCTCTGTGAAAAAAAAAAAAAAAAAAAAAAAGAAAAAAAAAGAAAAAAAAAATGAAATACCAAGACACATTAGGAAAGAGAAAAAACACACCACTGCTCCAAGACAGTGGTGGGAGCTATGCAAAGCTGGCAGCCACAACCCTCCCTGCTCTGGTGATACAGCGCCTGTACCAGAAGGAGGACCCTCTTCAGGACCTTTTTGCACCTCAGCATGAAATCACTGGATGAGATCAGAAGGAATTATGGAGACTGTCATATTCAATCATCCTGTCCAAACCAAGACCAACAAGAGGAGGTTGCTCAGGGTAGTTTCCAGTCAGTTTTTAAATATCTCCACAGATGGAGACCCCATAAGCTCTCTGTGAAACCTATTCTAGTGTTTGACCACCCTATAGCAATAGGTACATGGCTCACATGTGGAGATATTCAGCTATCTCTTAACCTCATTTGTTCACCATGTGTCAGAAATTAAATAAAATAACTCCACTGACACTAGTGAGCATGTTACAGTAGTGTAAGAAACCTACTGCAATAACACTTGGAGCCCAGCTGGAGCTCAGGAGCCCATATGTTACATCTGTCACACCATGAACAGACCAGACACAGAGAGAGAGAAACAGGATATAGAGAAGTGGCATGGTTCAGCTCAGTTCATACAATAGAAAGGACTAAACCCAGGGTCTCTGAATCCTCTGTTCACAGCATCAGGAGAACCATGCTAACACATCCACATTGAAGCATTTATGTTCTGCTTTGCCACCAACACTGGTGACATTTTTCATAGTAAGTACAAGCTGTTACAAGTTTAGCCTTTACCTTTTCCTGTTCACAGATCCAAAAAAGGCTTTCTAGAAGATAAGTTTCTTGTTTGAGTATTCCATACATAAGGAACATGCTCAAATCTCAGTTGCAGCAATTCCCCTTCAGAAGAACTTTCATTCCTATCTAAGACATCTGATGTCACTAAAGATATCTGCCTTAACTACTGCAATATGGATTAACCATGGAAAGAGCAAATAGCCACAAAGCAGGAATTTTCTGGTGTAACAAGAGCCACATATGTCTACAGGCCTCTTAGAAGTCATCTTCTCATTAAAACTGCCAGGTGCAAACACATATCCCCTGTGGTCTGTGATCTCATTGTAGGGCTGTGCAACCTCTCTGTCCAGGGCAGGGACACAGCTGCTCTGAGAAGTTCCACTTTTTGCATTTGTTGCCTTCTGCCAGCAGTTTTCTGGTTAAAGGCAAAGCTGAGGGAAAGTTAAAGAGCAGCAACAGCTGCTCCGGTGCCTTCCCCAGATGTTCAGCTATGTTCAGCCGGTTAACAGTTTGAGAAATCATTCGTCAGCAAAGGTTTTGCTGCCTTGCAGGCTTATCTCTGAAACAATATGGTACTTACAGAAAAACTCATTCTCACCCTGCCACACTTAGCACCTAAAAACCCCTTGTCATTTCATAACCCACCACAGACTCTCTATCCTCTCTTTGGGTTGTAGAAATTATTTGGTGCCTTGAAGGACAGAGATATGAAGAGGCACCCACCCAGTAAAGACTCTCTGCAGGCACCCACAAAGGTTAATCCAAATGTTTCATGAATTTTAAAAGTTGAGCCAGTTTTTCTGAATCCTGTGATTCAGCATGTCTCCCTGCTAGACTGCTTTCTTCAGCTGATTATCATTCAATTACTGTTATGATTCTCTGTTACAGGGACTGATTGCAGAGGTCAGTGAAAGGAAGATTACAAGGAGTGTTAATGTTGGGATTAGGGTATGGTGGAGATCAGGGTGGAGCAGAGTGACTCATGTCCAGAGTTACAGCCAGTGAAATTACAAACAGCAAAGGGCAGTTTAAGAAGGCCAGAGTTAGGACCTCTTAACACCAGGTATCAAGGACTTGGAAATGAACCACAGTGACAAGAGCTAATTGCCGGCAGGATACAGTCAGGACAAATTACAAGTGTTAACTGCCAATTAACATGACAAGGCCAATATCAGGGCCACTGCAAAGATCAATTATGGGATTACAGCAAAGGTCTACAAGTACATAAGAACAAAGCCCACCTGCAGCCACACGGAGAAACTCAGACAAGGAGCTTCCAAAAGTGGGAGAAGACTTTGCCTTGAGGCAGCTGAAATACAGAGGCCCAGTCTCTCACAGCTGGCACAGCTGAGTTTCAGGGAAGTTCAGGAAACAATGCTGCTTTACTTCAGCTGGGGTTTCAGCTGTGAGGCTTTTACTGGTGGTAGGAGTAAGATATGACGTATCTTATGGTTGTAAAAGACCTACCAAGAGGGGCAGGAGACAGGTGTCTTTACAAAGGGCTCACTGGAAAAAGAGCACAGCTCTATCAGCCTGAGGAACTGGCCAGGTGTGAAAACCAAACCTCCTGTACTGCTTCTTTGCTGATGTTGACACCAGTGAATCTGGGATCAGAGGTTTTAAACTCAGCCTTGCTCTTTCTGTTCTTAATTAGCTGTCTATCCATAAGCACATCATGCAGTGTGTGAAAAGGTTCCTCGGACCTCTGCTGGGCACTCCAGTCATTTCAGAGCAACAGACAGAGCTTTATTAATAACTTTAGAGAATTTTTCCTCTGTCTGCAGAACGTTCACATTGCACTTAGGACCTGACACATATTCTGAGCTCACATAGACATTCTCACCCCCTTTGAAGGCATCTGGACATAGATATTGTACAATCAGGAGAGGGGTATAAAAGTGCAATCTCTCTTTTGCCCTCCAAAGCCATCTAGGTGAGGATGAGGCCAGAGCTTAAGGTGGGCAGGTAGAGAAGCCACACTGGGCTGGAGGAACATATGTGTAGATTTCCCTAGAGCCTAAACTTTGATTTGTTCAAAGAAAGATGCCCTTGTTCAGGGATATTCCAATTGCAAACTCTGTTCTGCGTTTACTCTCCCCTTGTATCAACCTACCAATACCTCAATGATCCCAGCTTGGAACAAAATTGCTTAGTGCCCACAGAGACTGACCACATCCACCTTTGGGGCAGAACAGGTCACTTCAGAATCTTTCACACATGGAGGAGACTGATTCTCTGCATGCCAATCCTAGAAAGATCAAATTACACAGTCCTAAATACACAGAAGCTGCACAGATTTCTTAACCCACACTGAAGTTAACTGCAATCCAACAGCACACCTGTCTCAGCAGCACAATGGAGATGACACCAAAACCTCATCCCAAAAAGCCTGGCATTCTTACCCAAGCCTTGCACCTGCCCTTACACTGCCCAGCTCCCAAGTTACACTGGAGCACCATTTGCCCAGACTACCAAACAATCTCCTTTCTACTGGCTGGACAAGATCCCCTCAGTCCTGTGCTGTGCAGAGGCAGCCAGTCAGAGCTGCATTGCCTCCTCAGCTCACCCCCAAGATGCTGCTGTAAATCCAAAGAGAGATTATCTTACCTGCCACAGTGTTGCCTCCTTGACTGCCAGCAACGGCAAAGGGACTGGTGAAAAATGCTGTAAATTAATTAACATCAGACCTCTTGTAGCTGTTTGTTACTGTAAACAAACATTTTAATATGCAGTAATTAATTAAATCTGCCATGCTGTCCCCCTCCTCCCATTGATCTTTCTTCAGCTTTTCTTCTGCTCTGCCTCATCTTTTTCGCTTGGTGAAACAGATCACTTGCAAACAGAGACACAGCTTTCCCAATGGTCCAACTGCAGCGACCCAATTCAAAGAGATCACTTTCCTCTTCTTAATCAAATGTTGGATTTTTTTTGCCCACACATCTGGGTTTTTTCCCTCCTCCTGTGTACATTCTTTTCTCTCTCTGACATTTTCCTTCCCACTTATCAAATGCAAAAGCTAAATAATTTGTGTTAAATAAAAATTTAAACAACATCCCAACACTTACCAGTTGTTCCCCAGACAAAAAAAAGAAAAAAAAGAAGAAAAAAAACTTAGATTATGTATCGATTATGTATCTTGACACAAACCATTTCCCTTCATCAGAATCTTTCCAGCCTCCTCCTCTTACAGCTCAGCTCTTTTATTCTCTCAACTCTAAACTGAGCCCTAAGTTTCCTCTTAAGCTGTAGGCAAGCTGTACCAGGCACTCGGAAAAAACACATCTTCCAGTTAAGTTTTCCTGTTAGCTGTTCCTCTAGCTAACACTGTTATAACCAGTAGAAAGCACAAACCCAGCATTCCAGTCAGAATGGGTGGAAAAGCATCAAGGAGCAGGAAGAGTAGGGCTGTTCCATGACAGAATATAAACCAAGATCCAGAGGTGGCTGAGCAGCTGCAACACTCACCAGTTAGAGTGCAGTTTCACAATATCTAGACAGGACTGCCAGAACAGCACCAATGAGCATTCCCTTCCTGCCCCCCCCCCACCCCAAGGTGTGTCTTCACACTTTACAAATTGGCTGTGAAACAATCTGCTTTCTGTGGGTTGACATGGGGCTATTTCAGGGGCACACTAAGCCCAGGTACCAACATGGCATAGGGAGGTGGCAGCTAAGGCAGGGACATGGAAACACAATAGAGATATGAGGAGAGGGACTCCAAGGACACTTAGACCAGTGCCCTTTTCCACAATCACAGCAAATAACATTTGGACTGTGCCCTGCCCAGTCTAAGTTCCATTTGGCATATTCACATCACTGCTGTGACCCAAAAATTATGGCAATATTTGGACAGAGCGCATAGGTTTGTTGGATGAGGACTGGGATTTAGGACCATCTCTCTGTATGCATACAGATGGAGGCAAGTGTATGACAATGAATTTACAGAAAGGTGTGCTCATATAATAAATGCTATGGTAATGCATACTCTTTGTGGAATGAACTCTTTCCTTGATAGGTTGCAGCAGCATCATGTTCAGACAACACTTCCAAAGACACCCAACAAAATTTTATTCCCATGGGGAAAAAACCCATTGGTGTGTGTGGAGTAAAGCCAGCACTAGTTGAAGGGGGAGGCAGATGGAGCAGAAAGGAACTGCAGTTCCTTACCAAGACTGGGTTATACTGCTGCAGGGAGAAGTTGCCCTTTCTGGTAACCACAACTACCTAAAGAACAGAGCCAGGGCCAGGAGGAGGGTGAACTGTGAGCCCCTTTGTGCTATCCTGGTCATTTGATGCAACCCCTATTCCTTCCAGAGAACAGAATTTCTGCAGACCTTACATCTGCCAGGCAGGAGAGCACCAGCTCTGTTCCATTGCAGGGGGAGAGTGCCCCAACCTCCACAAGGCTGTCGGGGTGTGCAAGGCTGCCTCATACTTTCTAAACTGTGGGCTTTGCCACAAAAGCTGGCTCCAGTGAAGCCAACCACAGTCATGAGTACCCAGCCCCTCTAAGGAGCAGGCCTTGTATTTGCAGTTTTATTATCCATTTTTCTTTTAATGTCCTGCACACTTGAGAAACCCTGTGTGAGAGTCAGAATGAGAGAGGGAGAAAGAGAGAGAGCTCATCATGCCCATAAAAGGGACAGATTCTGATTAGCTGAAGTTATAAAAATGATTTATACTTGCAAACATTATTTCTACTTGTATTGTTTGCCTGCAAGCGTTAACATCACGTCATGGACACTGTAGCCAGGCTCAGTCATCCCTTGAGACAGGACAGATGGCTAACGTCCCCTTCCTATCAAAGAAACCCCAGAATGCAGAATTGGGGTGACCAGAAGAAAGACTTTGCTCTGGCTCTTGGCACTTCCGAGCCTCATGGGAACATCCATCCTCACGCAGCCAAAACAGAGTCCCAGGCATCAAGAAGAGCAATCCTGATGTCAGCTCCTTCTCTGTGCTTGGCATTTCTCAAACAGGAGAAGCATGCTGAGTCCTGCCTATATTGTGCACTTTCCCCGCCTCCTGCCAGCCCAGATCTGGGTTTATTTCCTCATCCGTGATTATTGTAAAGAGGAGCAGAATGAAATGCAGATGCAAAACATGCTCGTAAGAATTTCCTCTCTCTCTCTCCCCCATCTGCCAGAGAATAGATTTTAATCTTTAATCCATGAGCAATCAGCGAACACTAGCGAATTGCAAATTACAGATGTTTTACTGTCTTTGGCATTTTTAGCTTCCTCGCTTCCTCACTGCCACTCAGTGTCTTTCTCACATCCTCCCCTCTTCTGCATTCATCGAATGCCACACGCCATCACCAAAACCATATGACACTGTCATCATTTGGTAATTAAACCTTTACTCACTTTAAATACGCAAAGCTGGCTGGGGTAAGCAGCACTTAACCCCTTCCTGACAGGCTTTATGCATATCTGGAATGAAGGGAAGGGGAGATGTTGGACAGAACAGTAAGTGAGAGGAAGCCCAAAGTTTGAAACTGTGTCCTATTGCTGATGGCTTTCTCTGAAAGCTTCCCTGCTCTAAGAGAGTCCAAAAGAGATGGAAAAGGTCTCTGCTTGTTTCCATTTACCTTCCATCAGGACTGTCTGGTGCCACTGACAGAGGGGAGCACAGGCTCCTCTGTTAAACAAACCCCATGGGCTGCTTGAAGACTTGGGGTTCCTGGTAAAGGACCTGCTCAACACAACTAAAACCCTGCACCACACTTTCATACTAACTAACTGCAGGCTCAGCCCCGGCTGCTTCAAGTTGTTTATTAGCACAAACTGTCCCAGTCTGAGGTCCTTGGTTTGATTCTTTGCTGCCCCAATAGAGATTGCCAAAGAAAATCAAGTGCAAGGACAACAGGCTGATATAGAATAGATATAGAAGCATGGAGGTACCTCTAGAGGAGTAAAGAGTAGGTGTGTAATCACCCTTCCTGGAAGTATGTTTCAGCTGTGAAGGACAAGGAAGAACTTTTAGATTGCCTCAGTTGCAAACTTATGGAGAAAAGGCAAAATACAGCACAAAAGCTTTCAGCACGATCTGCTGTGCTGGCCTGGGTCTCTTGTCTTAGGGTGGCCTCCAGCAGGGCTCACAGCAGGGCCCCCAAGTGAGAACTCAACCCTACTAGTCTGTGAGAGATCTGAAATCTCAGTGGAGGTTAAATCACAATTCATTATCAAAGGAGTCCAAGGTAAATCGGAGCTGAAGAGAGTAAGACGTGGCAAGAAGGGAGAGAGGGTGGGAGGAAGGGAGGAAAACGTTGCTGCAATTATTTTGCCATAGATTGGCAGGGCCTGCTTTCCCTGTAAGAAGACTGCAACATTTGGGGAAACATAAATAACAGTTGACAAGAGACTGCACCGTAGAGACAGGCAGTAATTGTTTCACCTCCCTGTGTGCCCTGTCCACTGTAGGCTCCCAAGGAACTACCTTTGTATCTTAGCTCGAGGCAGCAGCTCAGGGCCCCTCTGGACTAGGAACAGCCAGAGCCTTAATCATTTTCTACAAGTTTGTCAATTTAACAAGTGTTTGCCCAAGGGGCATCTGTCTTCCTGCCTTCCTTTATTTCTCTCTCTGCTTGTTTGTTTGTGAGCTGGTGCATTCTGGCTGCTATCACCAGCTTCACACAAGTCTGGCTCTAAGCAGGATGTGGCCCTCACTGGAAGCAATATGGTTAACCCCAGTTTCAGAGGTTACTAAATGGTATCCTCTCCACTTTCTGCCTTCACTTATTTTTTTCCTCCATCTTTCCTTCCTGTATGTGTGGGCTGCAGCAGTCACACAGTGCTCCTTCTCTCCTGCCTCCCTGCACCAGACTGACTTTACCCCATGGCAGCTGGAATTAAATTCACCCAAAAGCTGAGCACTGACTGCTCTTGAAAACAATGTCTTTCAGCAAGTTCCCACAGGGCCTGGGGCAGCACCAGGGAGCTCTGGTTCACCAAGACATGTTAGCATGGCCTACAGCTGATGGGTGTCTAAGCTGAAGGTACAGCTGTGTCGGGTGAGGAAGAGAAGGAAGGTAGGAGTGAAGACTGCTGATGGCAAGGGGCTGCACTTCCCTCCCAGTGCCAGGTCCCCAGGCCCTCTCAAAGTGTGACAGATTGAAACACAGAACTTGGGAATTTTCACAGTACTTCAGACAACTGAAAAACAGGTACAGAATCGTCTCTCTTCTTTCTCTTTGAATAAAGCAATTAGAAAAAAAAATACCATAAGAAAGTTTCCAGTGCCTGATTTTAAACACATTAATTTGTTTCAGATTTCTCAGGGTGGGGTTGCTTTCAGAGACACTGTACCTATTAGCTATAATCTTCAATATCATTGTAACATGCCATTAGAATAACTCAGCACTATATCAAGAAAACAAGTAACACCCTCTCACATTACTCTAAGCTTCTGTTCTCAGAGAGCATTCAGCTTTGGTGCCCATGATTACCAAGACCTAGTCTTAACCCTAGTCCAAATCCCAAGCTTCAGGGTCAAGTCACCCATCTCTACAGTAGACTGAAGGACACAGAAGTCCAAAAGCACCAGATCTCTTCCTTGTTGTAAAGGCCCAGCAGACTCTGATTAAAAAAAAAAAAAAAAAAAAAAAAAAAAAAAAAAAAAAAAAAAGAAAAAAACACAGAGTGTTCAATTAAACAAGTGATAGCCAGAACTGCCATCCTGTAGTAAGAGAGAACAAAGTCCTGATGAGAACCAAACATCTCCCTAAGGATGACAACCCTAAAGAACACATTTATATTGACTTCCTCAACCTAAAACTTCACTTGAATTATAATGGACAGCCCATCCTTGCAGTCAAGAAAAATTTAAGACTCAGCAGCTGTGAGAGCTCTGTAATATCTGTTCAAGCTTGGTTATAGTCATTTGGACTGAGATGATTCTCCAGGCTATATTTCTGGCTGCAATCAGATTTTCCTTCTAGTTTGGCTGTGGTACTACAAAGATCTTCTAGTTCAATGCCCCATAGGATTGCTAACCACATTTATACAGTGCTGTGCCACTCTCTCTTCAAGAGAGGGCTGTGTTTGTCTGGAAGCTTTACAGTATTTTTTCCTGAATCATTTTTATGGATTTGTTCTAGTATTTCAGCACCAAGACACATCCTTACACAGTATCTCCAGGACAGTTATTGCTGTCTTAAAGACATGGCAAAAACACAGAATAAATTCAGCCAGTATCTTCAACACTCAGTGAAGCCACACATGTGGATATGCAGAAGGTTTGGACTCTATCCTAGATTTGATTTAGGTCTAAATATTAAATATGTGACCAAATCGTTTAAAGGAGTCATTAAAGATGGGAGTGAAAGGAAACTGCTGGCAATTACTCCCCTGTGAGGTAGAACAGAGAAGAAAGGATTGACTGCAAAACATGTGTTCCAGACATGGCTTTTAAAATAGAACTGGGTGATAAGAGCTCAGGCAACATGACATTTTTGCAGGCAGGCAGTACAGCAGTCCCAGGAAACCTCCCTGCCGCTCATCTGTCAGTATTTATATTTTTTTACAGGGGGGCTGGCCTTGAGCTTTGTACTTAGGTCAGAGTAACTGATTACAAGGGAAGACTTGACCATGATCCCTTTGATAAAGGTGAGCAAAAGAACATCCACTTAAACACTTAGATTCATGACACATTGCTTCTCACATAAACAATACCAGAGGCAAAAATCTCAAGTCAAATGAGAAATCTACCAGGACGCTCCCTTGGCTTTTCCTGATCTTTGAGACAGCAAAGAAATGCTTCACAAGAGCCACAAGTACCAAAGAAATGCTTCATAAGTACCACAACAGCTATAGTTGGGATTGTCACCTCCAAGAAGGTGTCAGTGTGGATAACTATGAACCACAGATTCCAGTGTTTCACTTCAGCTACAAGAAACCTACAGCTGACAGCAGAACTTCTCTCTGTAAGCTGCCCTGTGTTCTCTATATGCTTGGAACTGCACCACAGCAGCTCCAAGACTTGCTGCCCTCAGGCCCTTACATGCCAGCAGTGGTTTATTATCTCAGTCTCCTTACCACTGGCAGGGAAGTCTTTAAGAAAAATGGGTGAAAAACCCAGGAAATGTGTGTCCTTATTAATCACTGTTAGGCTTGACAAGGAGGAAGCAAGTCCTGGACCATATCTGGATACAGGAAGGAGAACTGGAAAGACCACTTCCCAAACAGTAAACAAGGCCCTAGAGGCAGAGCCCACAATTACTCAGATGCAACCAGAGAAGCTGGAATACCTATACAGGTTCCCTTCAATCTGACATGAAGATGGACAGGACCAAAGCAGACATACCAAGGCACTTTCCACCTGTCACTTGATCAAGAAATAGCTCTTCTCCCTTCCCCACCCACTTCTTGGTGATGAACATCTCCCTGAGTCATTTATAATGAAGATAATGGGTTTAAGAAGAGATGAGCAAACCGCAATACATGGAGCATTTACCAAGTCCTGATAATAGGCTAGAGAGGCAGAAACACAGCCACCCTCCCCATCAGTGTCAGCTCCTTCTCCAGTAGTTATGGCCACAGCCTACTAGGTGCCAGAATGTTTTCCTCTGTGGCAAGCTTCTCTGCATGGCACCATTTAACATTGGAGACCCCAGGCAAGACAGAACAGAGATGGGATATGCACTTGCTCAGCACTGACCACTGTGGAATTAACAAGGAGATCAATGAGGAGTTTCTACTAAAGAGATCTGATTACCCATGCTCTTTCCTCCCCACCTCCCTTCTACAACTTTGTCTGACTCACTGACCTGTCTCCCTTAAGTCTTCTCCAGCTCCCTTCCATTCATCCAGCCTGGGCACTTCACTGGCACACAGTCAGCCTGTAAGAACAAGAACTGCTCCAGAGTGTAACTTGAATCCCAGGTCACATCTTAGGTTCTCTAACTACAGCTCCGGCTCTGCTAGCAATAGAAAGAGCCTCAAATATCCAGCATTCCAGGTGAAAAGATCCAACAAGATATTTTGCCAGGGTGGGGCAAAGAGCTGCAGATGGGCAGGGAGAATAAAAAAGGAGTGGGAGTGAGTGTCACAGAACATCGAGGCACTGTACTTAGAGGGATAAATGATGATGCAGGAGAGGTGAAACTGAAATACTGCCAAACTTCAGAGTCAGTAACACACACTGGTCACAGTGCTGGGGCTTCGTCTGTACTGCCATCAGTCTCCCTAAGCCAAACTGGAAAGTATGTCAAGTCCTGTTTGATACTGGAAGGTAACTGGAGTCCTACAGGCTTGCAGGTCACTGTGCATCTCTACACTCCCCTCTAGCACACTAAAAGATGATGTGAAATAATGCAGCCCCCTCTTAGTACACTGACCAATAATACTCACAGAGCAGCCTGCAGAAGAGATGGAGACTTCAAGAGATTGCACGGACATGCAGTCCAGATGACTGCCATGGAAACAACTTGGCTAGCTTGGCTCCATCAGGAGGAATACCTGCCCAAGGCCAGCAACCCAGCAGGAATACTGCTCCATTGAAGAGAATAGGAGCCCATTTCCAGATAATTTCTTCCATTCCTCCTGCCAACATCAGCTGTTCCCCTATTGTCAGGCTTTGGCCAGGTACTTTCCATCAAAGTATTCTCACAATCTGCTTTCCATTTTCCCTAGGCCAAAGAAGTTGCAGTTACACAGGAAGATCCTAGAGTAGACAAAATATTGTTAAAGAGCTTCAGAAAGCAATGGAGGTTTTTGATTCTGGAGTACTTGAATAAAAAGAAGGTAGGAAAATGTTCAGAAGTATTTAACCTGGCCTTGTAGCAAACAGAGGTGAAGAACTCTTAATCAGAGTGTGTTAGGGGAAGCACTACAAGCCACTTCCATTCTCAGTGCCTTTTTTTATCTCTTCTCAACTTTCCAGCCACACTTATCTCAGTGCTTTTAGACATACCTGCTTTGTGTCTACAGCACCTTGCATACAGCTGCTGTCTTACAGTGGTAAGTGACAAATTCCATTGGCAGACAGTCTACTGGGGAAGTTGGGAAAGATCTGGGACACAAGTGAACTTGTATCAGTACAGGAAAGCAGAGTGAGAAGTCCAGTAGTATTGTTGTAGCCTTGAAAAACGGGCCTGGCAAAACCCTAGTAGGAAAGCAGCAGCAGATGGGCTTGCACAGAACACCATCCTGTGGACTGGAACCTGGCTGATAGCCCCTAAAACAAAGGTAAAGTAACATAGTAATGATCAGCATGGAGGAGGGAATAGCTGAGTATCCTTCAGGCCAATTCTCAGATTTGTTAATGACATAGAGCAAAGGATATCAAACATTTCAGTAGATGATACCAAATTTTCTCCTTTGTCAGCTCAGCAATGAAGACAGGGCCAAGTGAATACTCTTGTTTTATGCCTAACACAAGTTCTTGTGCCACAGTTATGGTCACAGCATCCACTCTGTGATGATCACTTCCCTTGTAAGAATGAAATAAACCCCATCCTGCTCAGCATCCAAAAGGAAAAGAGATCAGTCTTCCTAGCAAAGCTGGAGGCAAGCTGGTGTGCAGGGGGTTACCAGAATGCTTGATGTTTGAATCACACTATACTTCATCATGATAAAAAACTAATAAGAAAACAGAAAAGACATGAACACCAGCTATATAAAACAATTACTCATGGGTGCTTTTCAAGACCTGGGAAATTCATAGGAAATTCATAGGAAATTCATTTTCTTCTTTTCCTTTTTCCCTGCAGGAAGCATTAAGAAATAAGGAATGTTTGCCCTGGATGACTCTGCCCTCCTGCCTGAAATAACCAATGTCCAAAGCATTCCCAAGGTCATTCCACCCCAGGGTAACCAGCTTGGCTGAATCTCAACCAGCCACAGATGAGAATTTCCTGTTACTATCTGAGGACATTTGAACACCATGGCAGTAGCTCCCAGAAAGTAACCATCAGCCAGAATCTGTGCAATCAGCACTTTAATTAGTCTGGCTATAGGTCTGTGGAAAACACACACCAGTCACAGAACAGGCTGATACCCTCCAACACCACTTTGGTGGCATTAGAGAAACCAGCTAGAAAGAAAAAAAAGGAGAAAGGTGGCTTTTCAGCCAAGTAGATGGGAATGTCCCATTAGAAAAGACAGTGAGCTGGCCCTCAGCTGCAATATACAAAGCTCATGAGCAAAAGAGGAGTTTTGTTCACCAACGAGGGAAGGAAGAAGCAGTATTTCTACACAACAGCACAACAGAGGAAGACTTCACTAAATGTAATGGAAATGAAGCAAGCAAAATCCAACTTGCAGGTTACATGGAAGTACCCCATGAGAGGATGAAAGCCTTGGGATTATTTAGGCCACTTGAAACTTTCCTGGATAAGGTATCTAATCACACACAGTGAAGAAAAACTTCTGCTCACTACTTGAGGAGGGATACCTAAAGGACCAATCCATGCTCTCTGTGCAGGAGTGCTTTCCACCAGAACACGACTGGTGAAGCATTCAGCTATCCCAGAGCATTACCCAGTGGTTAGCAATGTAGCCAAGTGCAGGCAGAGCAATACTGAGGGCTCCTTGCAGGCTCCCGAAGCAGCATTGGGAAGTTTGGCTCATCATCAGCCCCTGATGTGAGTTCCTTCCTTTGCCCAAGCAGACTGCTGATTAACTAGGAATTAAGCTGGCATGAGACAAGAGCTTGTTGATGTCTCTATAAAGCTTCAGCTGATAGACAAAAATAACTTCCATGTTGTCTATTCTGCTCCATCTTCTGCAAATATGCCTGGTTCTGCCAGACTGTCAGCCAAGGTCCTCTCCATACTGTAGTTTTCTGTCTGTTCTCAGAAGGAGGAGACGTGCAGCTTGCTTTGCTCCCTCGCCCACACACCCTGTTCACCCATGTGCAGGGTCCCTTTCACACATGCCCCACAAGTTCCCACTCATGACTCAGACACCTGCACATGTGCTCACACGTAAGAATCCCCAGGCTGCCTGCATATGGGCATCCACCATGTGTTTGAGGATACACAGGGAACTTGCATTGTCACATAGGCACACACACCTTCTCACCTCACCCTCAGGCATGGTTGTATCCATATAAATGTGTGAGCATGTGTGACACTGCCTTCACCTGCAGAGATACATTCCATCTCCTATTCATTCACCATCAAAGCATTCACAGGCACCACAGCACAGATTCCATATGCAAAACCCATACCCTTTAAACATAAGGCAAATTAATACTCAAACACAAGACATGCGTGCAACATGCTTGCAGAGTCTGCAAATACACTGCAAACCTACAGAAAGAAATATTTTTAAGTCCTATTCATTTATGTGTGTGCAAAGCAACCTCACTGAGAAATGAATTGCAAATTTCTGGGGGAAGAGTTGCACTTTACTAACAATTAAGCTTTTTTCTCTTTGCAGTTCATCAACAGGGTAGAAACATGGAGCAGTTCTAAACGGCAGATACTTGTTACCATAGTTAACATTAAAAATTCCTCACAAACCAGTTTAAGAGAAAAAAAATCTGCCCTACTCACTGTGCCCACCACTGCTGCTTATACTACAGCAGTGCCAGGTGAGGGTCAGGAGCCCACAGTGAGCTGTACAGAGGGACCTTACAGCCAGTATCTGAATTCCTTCCCGTGCAGCACGATAGGTGATGACAGTGGTGGGGCCTGCTGTGCCTGGGTGAGCAGTACCTGCTTGCACCCTCTCCCTTTCCCACTGCACAGCTCTGTGCCTCCAGCTTCCCAGCAGACAGCCAGAGCTTTCCCCTCTGGACTCCCCCAGCTCTCACCAGCCTCTGCAGGGGACAGCACAGATCTGTGCGAGCACTGACACAGGCAGCTGGGACAGGGTGGAGACATAATGGTCTCTGACACACACATTTACATCACCAGCACAATCACTGAGGGGAATTTGAATCCTCACTGGCATAGAAAAATATCTTCCTCTCTCCAAAGGTGCTAGTTCATCACTGATCTTTCCAATGGGAATTTTTCATACTATTTTGAAAGTATATATTCTTCACCAGTCAGTGATCTGCTAGTAACAGGACAGCTACATGTATGAACTTACTTGTTTCAGAATTATGTCTTCTCTTTCCCCTAACTCTGCCCCCAAGAAGTATGAGGTGCTAAGTCCAAAACTGCGAGCACTTACAGAGAAAACACTTCAGTAGATCTGTCACCAAATCCCTCCAGCAGTCATAAGCTAGCTTCAAACTGCAAATAATTTTTTTCAGAAGAGAAGCAATGTGTTTAAGGAAAAAGAAAATAATTATGAGGAAAAGCTCTGCTGTATTTTTGTTGTTAAAGTGAAGAAATTCAAGTTAACTTTGTTTCACATGCCAAAACAAACACATGGGTGCTACTGTTCCAGACTAAGAGAACACCAAATTTAAGTCAAGGATTGCAAATTTTCATATGGTTTTTGGCCATAAGGGCTCATACTAGAGCAACATGGTCATATTAGAAAAGCATCTAGCAATGCATTCCTGGAGTATTCTCATAAGCTTCGGGAAAAAGAAGGTACTGGCACTAAAATATCCTAACACAGATGTTAAGTAGGAGAAGAGGGAGTAAAAAGAAGTTTAAAGTCCCTATAAGGAATAATCAGACACTACAAAGATTTTGATCTGAAAAAGTATCCAAACTGTAAAGGGAAGGAGAATGGGAAAGGGCATGTTCTTAATATCTCCATCAAATTTTGTCTGACCAAGAATCCCTCAGTGATGCTAGGAAAGGGTTTTGAATGTTGATTTCACAGACAACAGAAAAGGGACATGTCTTAAGTGCCAAGACTTCACAAAATATTACTTTCTTACCTTGCAAGTATTTATTGAGCTCTCACGGTGAAAAGCACTCGGGAGTATAGGATTTTAGGCAATCTTTCTAATTCTTGACTGCTGCCAAGATAAAAACAAACAGTATCAAGAACCTCAAGTAATCCCTTGATGGAGTCTTCAGGCCCCTGTTTGCAACATCAACTCTCAAAAAAAAATACATGCAAACCTCAAGAGGAAGCATAGAGGGCTGCAGTAGCTCTGTGGGATAAGCAAAGACATCTGTGAGGGAAGAACAAGGGCCAGCTGTGCACTCAGGGAGAACAAGCCAGGGGCCAAGAGCAGCCCCAGCACAGGCACACAGTGGTGGGGCAGGATTGCACAGTGCCTGAGCACAGCAGGCACAGCCAGGAGCTGCCAGCAGGCTCCATCAACAGGGTCAGACAGGACTGGAGAAAACACTGCAACGTGGGCCTAAGACCGTGCAAAAGTCACAGCTAACAGACATAACTAGAGAGAAACTGTAAGATGTGTGTAAGGGGGGCAGCCAGGAAACAAGCTACTTACAATGCAAGGCCAAAGTCAAAGGGCAGGAAAACAGATCCACCTACTGCAGAAACAAAGCAAGGCCCAGGTCTAAGCTTAAATAAACTTCCTGGGCCCCAACCCATGGGCCAGAGGGTGTGGGGCGTGTGGAGGCTACAGATGAGGCTGGTTAGAGCATTAAAGTCCACTGGGACATTCAACACCATTTCTAGGTAGAAGGTTCTTTGTCCCAGTAGGATGCAAGCAGCCTAACATGCAGCCCTGCTCAGAACAGAGTGCTCTATAGCTGAGCCACTTCATGGACATCCCGAGAAAGAGCACCCAAGAACTGCCAGGTGCTTCTGCTAAAAGGAGCTGCTTGCCTGTGGGATTCAGGAAACCTGGTGTGACCTGCTGGTCTCTAGACAAGAGAAGATCAAACCTGCTCTTGATTTTGTCCAAGCCTGAGGAGGCAACTTAAAAATTCTGTTTAGTAGTTTTTTACCATGTTAGCAACAACCTGGTTCCCAGATCTGCTACTCTTCTTCTCTGTACCTTCCATCCACTTTTGCCTTTGCTTCTCACCAACAACACAGAAACATCTGTTTTTCCTACTTATCTGCTCTGTGCTAACTTCAAAAATCATTTCTGAAAGGCATCCCATAAGGTTCTCAGATAGGTGCTTTGAAGAAAATTTTTTCCTAAATGAAGACTTTAGAGCAAAAACTAGTCTGTATCTTTACCTTCCAAGGTGACACCAGAGTATTTCCTAGCTAAATAATGACATTTCCGTTAAAATAATCTAGCTTACCTGCCCCATTTTATTTTTTAAGACAAACCTTCCAAGGTGACACCAGAGTATTTCCTAGCTAAATAATGACATTTCCGTTAAAATAATCTAGCTTACCTGCCCCATTTTATTTTTTAAGACAAACTTG
>NC_080437.1:18420907-18435907 GCF_028018845.1 Melospiza georgiana | reverse complement strand
TATCCCCCCATCCCCTCTCTCTCATCTTCCCTTCCCTTTCTATTTTTTCTTCCTCTCAAGTTTGTGATGGGTACCGCAGGGAAGGATGCTTTTGAGAAAGAAATTGAAGCACCTTTTTGGAGGGCACTGCTCTCCTTCGCCCCACCCTCAGCATTCCTAACTCCTGTTTTTACCGACAATGCCAGCCTGGAAGCCAGCAGCCCGGGCGTTCTGTAACCTCCGACGCCAGGCAGGGAAGAGACAGATCAGGGCTCTCCCTGACAGTTTCCCTTCATTGTGCTGTTCAACCTCCCCCTGGCTGGGCTCGGCAAGCGCTTCTTTGTCCACTTAGGAGTGGCCGTGGCAGGAGGAGGCGAGCTCTTCCTCTCTACATGGACATCCATCCATGCCAAAACTTTCTTAGGAAACTTGGAGGAAGACTCAGCTTCTGACAATCGGGTAGAGATGACAACTGCCAGAGATGCCCGTGGCCATTGGCTTTAACTTTCTCTCCTTTCAAAACCGATGGGAAAACGCCTCTTTTCAGAATGGCCACCTCCTCCATCGACTACTCTTAAGTGCAAATCTTTAATGCTGAATCAGAACTTCTGTCTCTTGGCCGGTTCGCAGACAAAGTTGACAAGCTCAGGGGATGGTGGGGAGCGAAAGTTACTGACACGAGTGAGTGGGACAAGGCAGGAGTGGCCGCACCCCTCCCTCCGCACTCGCAGGGGGTCACGCCTGGCCCTGTCCAGGCACATGGACGGCTCGGGAAATAATCCCCCGAGAGCGATTCCTATTGATCGCCGGGCGAAGAGCAGCGGATTGCATCTCTCCCCTGACGGTCGGCGACGTGTGACGGTGGAGGGTATAGGGCGGGGAGGGGACTGGGGGGGTGGAGGGGGCTGAAGGAGAGAGGGGAAGAGGGAGTTCTTGGGCCAATTTATCAGTTATTAAAGGACCCTTCCTGGACCTACAGAGCTCAGGGGCATTTCTCATCTCAACTCCAAATAGAAAAAAAAAAAAAATGTAGTCAGCTATCTTTAATCATTGACTCGAGGGCACATTTCACATCATCTCTCAAATCTGCATTTTTTATGAAGTGGCCAAAACGTGTGCTGTGTGCCTAATTTTCTCTCCCTTACAGGCGTTAAGAAGAGTAATGAGAAATCGGCTGGAAATTAACTTGCTTCTGCCCCTGCAGCCTTCTCCCCTCATGAGAGACTGGAACTTTTATCCCCCTCACACACACTTTTATATCAACTGGTTCAGAGCCCGGGGGCTGCCGGGGTTGCGGGGCAAGGGGGGCAGGCGGAGGGAGCTGCCTGCAGCAGAGTTAGGAGACAGACCTGCAAAGTCCCCTTTTCTCTACAGCTCCTAGACCATAACAGAGATTCTTGTCACAAGGACAATGGTTGTGTTCCCGGGAAAAGGTGAAAGGCACACGAGTTACGTCTCCCCTAGATTTTACTCTTCCACTCAATGTTCCTCTCTCAAACCTACTCCAGCCTTCAAAATACTGAAAACAGCGTGTTCAAGAGATCCGGGGAGCGGGGAGGCAGCGGATATAGGAGGATATTTATTTTCTATGCTTTAGTATACGGAAACACATTATCATTGTTGTCATTATTGTTCCTCTTATCATTACTAGTGCCTGGAGTGTTGGAGTTTTCCACCGAGGTTTGGAGTTTTCCACTGACGTGGAGACGGCGTGTAAGGACAGTCTATCTGGGAAGGGAGAACCACTGCTTCCTCACTTCTTGCACCTTGAGGTCTATTTTTTGTTTTTCCCGTACCGCTCCCCAACGCCCCCGCGCCCGACAAGAGCAGGGCAGCCCAGCCGTGCCGCCGCTTGCTCCCTCCCCATCCCGGAGAACGCCGTGCCCGGGGAAAAGCAGGCTCTTCTTCCTTCCCTTCCCTCGACGTGCCGGGGAACTGTTGCTTCTGCCCCGAGGCAGCTGCGAGCCGCTCCTGCGGACAGCCCCGGGAGCCGCCGAGGGTGGCCGGGCTGCAGAGCCGGAGCTGCCGCGTCCCCCACGGCGCGGAGGGGCAGCGCCCGCTGCCCGTCGGCCCCTCGGGAGGCGCTTGTTTGGGGGGCAGCTGCTCCGCCTGCTCCGGGCCACTCGCAATGGAAACTGGAAGTGAACCTAAAAAAGAAAAGTGCGGCGGAAAATAATTCTTACAGCTCAAAACGGCGTAAAGCTGAGATTTAGGAGCTCCATAAAATGCCAATGGGGAAATCACCTCGGCACAGGCTGCCATAAATGTTTCAGCTTTTCTGTTCTAATTCTCATGTCTACCAAGTGTTTGACGGCTCTTAAAAACCTCTTTACTCTTTACTTATTTTCTTTTTATCCTTTCCTCTCTTATCCTTTCTCTTCCTCTGCCCCCTCATTCATTTCTTTCTGTCCACAAATGCTAGAAAGATGTGGGGTTGTTTTCCTCTTCTCATATTTTTTATTTTTCCCCCATTCTATTCATTTATCCATCCATCCATCCATCCATCCATCCATCCATCCATCCATCCATCCATCCATCCCCCTTTCATCATCAAATTAAAAGTTCCCTTCTTTATTCAGACCTTTTTCCCTAATATAGTTAAAGATCAATGTATGTCTCTCGGTCTACCCATTCATCCTGATTTCCATCTTCTCACTTAGTTCCATGCTTCTTTTATTTTCACCTTCTTTTGCACATTGGCACGGGGCGTGCTCTGCTGCCGCAGTCTCTCATGGTTTTTGTGTGATCTTCCATTTTCCCTTTGCTTTACTCCAACTCTGGCAACGGCGAGCGGAAGCCCCTCACCTACGTGTCCACCTCCCTCATGCCTATCCTAATCCACGCTGGGACTCTCCAGATTCGCTGCCTGTCCAGATCCCCGGGCCCTGCGGACCCAGGCTGTCCCTAAGCACCGGGCGCCCGCAGGCCGTCTGGCTGCCGGGTCCCCTTCCCTGAGATAGAAACTTGTGTTGAAGCACCTGGAGAAGGAATAAGAGATTCATAGCGATGTCTCCCCAGCTCTCGGGAGAGCATTGCCACCCGTGCGCCCCCAACCCCGCACAGAGGGTGCGGTAGCCCCGACCCCGGGAGACTTCGCCGGGTTTTGCCAGCCGCCCCCTCCAACGGGGACCACCAGCCGGGGCCGTAAAACATTCTGGGAAGCGCTTTTGAATCTAAACCTCACCAGAGGACAGCGAGGGATTAACAGTGCCCGGCTCCGGGGCTGGGGCAGCACCCCCAGCTGGGCCGAGGCCGGGGCCCCGCGCCGGCGCCGCCGATCTGCACTGCCCCCTCTGGCGGGGACCGGCCCGAGGCCGCCCTGCTGCTGGGCCAGAGAAACGGCACCCTCCCCCCGGCTGCCCCCGGCGGCTGCAGGAGCTCCCGGCCGGGTCTTGGCGGGGTCCCGGCTTCCCGCAGTCGGCCTGGTTCCGTGCCCCGGGGCGCCACCGGCACGCCCGCCCAGCCCGCTCCTCCCTGCGCCACGTCCCGGTCGGCAACTTCACGCCGAGGCCCCTGCACCGACGTCGCCTGGCGCAGCTGCCCTGGCTCCATCCCTCCCGCCCACCGCCCACCCCGCCGGAGACCCGAAAGGCAGCGAGAGCCCCCGCGGCTGCGTCCCGCGGGCGGCCCGGAGGGTTCCATCCTACGGCAGCCCTAACCCACCGCCCCCAGGCATTCACCCCACCCGCCCCAAAGTTGTCACAAATCCTTTCCCACTCCGCTGCTCTGACACCAGCTCAGCCATGGGAAAGGCAGCCTTTTCCCGTGCCAGCAGCATCCCTGCAACTTTGGTAACTCAAAGTACTCCTGCTCATCTCACAGCCTCTACTGAACAGGGGAGAGGCTCACTCCTTGTCCTGCTCCTCTCACCTCTCCCTTTGTCCTCCCCCGTTCCGCCATCACCATGAAAAAGCACCAGGTGGTCAGCCCAACACTAAGGCAACAGTGCGGGGCAGAGCGGCAGCGGCACGGACACCCCCCACATTTGAAGTCACCCCGAAACTCTCGGGAAAGGGCTCTGGATCTGCCCCTGCACGGCTGCCGGCCGGACGAACCGCTGGGAGCGGCCTCCGAGTGCCGAAGACCCCGGCCGGGGTCCAGCCTCGCCTCTGTCCTTGCATCTCCCTTGCCCGTTCCTCCGCAGGTCATCTTCTGAATATCCACTCCACCCTTCAAAGCACACCCTGCCTCAGAGAAAGGGAGAGGAGACGTTGGACGAAGGGAAGGGCGCCCATTTCCTTACGATGCTGTCAAGCCAAGCAGCCAAGCAGCCAAGCAATGTGAATTTTCCCCAGCCACTGGGAATCGTCCCTGCTCCCCGTGTCGCTAGTGTCCGCCCTATTACCTGTTGCACCACTTTCTCTCTCGGACTATGGGGAAAGAGCCTGTCAGCCTCCCTTTTGCACACCACAGCCCCGTCAGGAGTTTATTCCTTAAAACACTCGGTCCTGGTTTCCTTTTTGCTAAAAGGTGCAGGCAGCCAGAGCCCAGCCCGCTCTGGGGGGATTTTCCCGAGTGCTGCGAGCGGCCGCGGCCAGGGGGAAGCGGCGGCCGGCGCTGGCTGGGAGCAGGGAGAGCCGCGCTCCCTCTGCCTCCGCATTTCCCTGGGAACTTTCTGTTACGGAGTTAATAGTTAACTGCAGCAAAGCAGGCAATTTTCTTCGGAATGCGAACTATTTCCTTTATCCAGCAGATAGATGTTTGAGGTGATTGATTAATATGGAAACTGATATTAAAATATGTGTCGTAGAACACTTTCCCCGTAGTCAGTCTCACGGCTACCGCCGCACGGAGGAACAGGCGTCCCGGGCAAGCAACGCTCCGAGCTGCTGCCGAGGGTTTTCCTGGTTCGCCAAGAAATGTTTTAATTGTGAAAAACATGCAGATATAGTCATAACAGCTCGCACTAATACATCTGAACAGGGCTGAGCGAAAGGGCACACTGAAGGCGCACAGCAGGACTCACGCGGGGGAAGAAACGCCGGGGGTCCCGCCACAGAGGGGGAAAGAAAGTGTTGGGATAATGCTTGGCGCTCCCCTCGGGACCAAAGGCGAGGGTGGGCGTCCAAGCTGTCGGCAGGGTAACGAGCAGATATTCACGTATATAGAGATGGTGTAGAGCCAAACAGGTACGCTATAACCATTCGTGGGGCACCAGTTTGCTGCAAGGGGAGAAACAAGAAATTTTAACAGAGAAGTCTGTATTTCTAGACTCTCGTTGGATTGTACTTCAGCACAGCTTTAAGGTAGGAAGAGTCGTGTGTCCGTTAAGGTCCCCATAATCGTTCACTCCGTTTATCTGTAGCAGCACCTGCCCTCCTCGGTTAAGGGTCGCAGTCTGACACCGAAGAGGAGTGTTACACACTGGGAAACCGGGAAAAGTCCGGTTCCCGTTTATCCCGGCCCCACCATGTGTTGCTGTTCTCCCTGGGCTAGCCTCGTGCTAATTAACCTGTGCCCCTTTTAATTAAGAGAGGACTCTCGTGGCGGTGCCCCCCGCTCTGCCCGCCTCTGCAGCCGCAGGCCGCCCCTGCCGCCCCCCAGGGGCCGAACCCCCGGGCAGCCCCAGCCCGCCCCGAGCCCCCGGGCCGCCCGCCGACCCGCCCCATGGCCCCGTGGCCCCGTGGCACAGGCGGCTGGCATGGGCACCTGCCCTTCTCGGCCCGCTCGGCTCAGCCTCCTGACGGTATTTTTCGTGCTTTGCCCCCCATCCCCCCTTTCCCTTCTCTGCCGATTCACACAAACATTTTATACAGGGAAGTGGGAATTTTCCAGTCTCTTTTGCTGCTTTTCCCCCTCTTTCCCGGGTTTACCCCTCTCCCCCTTGCTCCCTTCCCTTCTGCTTCCCTGCCCCTCGCCCCCCCGCCGCCGTTTGTTTGTCCCAATGCCCGGCCGATCATCGCGGTGTATGAAGTTCTAACTGGTTTGTGTCAGGCAGCTCTCTCTAAGCAGTCTGGCGTGACGGATTAAACATCAACTAGTTAAATAAAAATTAATATCAACTGCCTCCTAACTTCTAATGTCATGTTGTTTATAACTAATGAACTGATTAGGGGATAAACACATCAGGAAGACATTTCTGCTTCCCTGCTCTTTCGAGAGAGATTTGCAGAATTCAGAGTAAATCTCCCAGAGTCCCTTCTGGGTTTCTCCCACACCAGTCCGGGGAGGGAGGACGGGGATTCCGTGGGGTTTGTTGGGGTAAGGTCGGAGGAATCTGGTGCATGTGTCAGGGTTAGCTGGACTTATTTAAACATCTCACCGAGGAAGCATTTCAGCACGGCTGCGAGCTGGGCTCGGGCTGCAGGGAGGCGAGGAACCACTCCAGACAGATCCAGCGGCTGCTGCACACCGGGCTGGAGACGGCGTCTGAGGCAAATAGTCGTTGCTGCAATTATTGACTTTTGGTGCCCCATTTTAATATTTAAGATGAAACTTTTTTTTTTCTTTGCTTGAAGAGGCAATCGATGATTTTTAAGTGATATGAAGGAAAGCGTTCCCTCCGCCTTCCTTATTTTTACAATTCTCCACTTGTCTGGGGCGTGCTTTTCGCCAGTCTGCGTTGTTAACATTTTCCTAAACACTTTAGAAAAAGAAACACATGCACACACATAACCCCCAACAGCCTCATCTTGGAGAGGTCCCAAGCTTTTAAATACTGTTTGCCCAGCACCGCCGGCTCTGACAAGACAATAATAACAGGGGAAGCTTTTTAAAACCAATTTAGCAAATGCAGAAATGTAATTTTAATGAAGAATCGATAGCAGAATGGTTCATTTTTCCTGGGACTCCTTGTTGGAGCTGAGAGAGACTTTCAATCAATGGGGAGATAGAAGGGGGGGAGTAGAAAGAGAGAAAGAAAAATATTCGTTCAGTGATGTCTTTAGCACTGGGAATTTTTCTTCTTTCCTTTAGAGCTTTGTTCTATTTATTATTTATTTATTTTCAGTCGCAAAGCCTTTACCAAAACGTGGTCGTAAGGGCAGGACAAGAGACGAGTGGACAGATAAATGGAAGGATGGATGGATGGATGGATGGATGGATGGATGGATGGATGGATGGATGGATGGACGGACGGATAAATAATCTCTCAGAGGCAAAAAGCTAGGCGCTCACAGAGGCAGACTTCACAGGATTGCCTTCTGTCGCCTCCAAACTAAACGGCGGAATCCCCATCCCCCGCCACCCCAACCGGAGTCTGCCCGGACCCCGAGCTGAGAGCTACCGGCTCCCGGGTGGGCTGCGCCACCATCCACACCAGTTCCCCGCCCGTCCCCGACGCGCTCCCCCCTCAGCCTGAGCCCACCGCCTCCTTTTCAACTTGGAGGAAGTTCCTCCTCTGTCCCGCGTCCCCCTCTCCCTTGCCAGCCCCTCTCCGAGCACATTTTTATGGTAATAAGACAACAAATTAATCTGCTGTTGCAACAAGACTTCCCTACAGGTAGCCAGCTTGAAGGAGGGGGACAAGGGGAAGCAGATTCAAAGTCCAGGCGTTGTCCCCCCTCCCGCAGGATCCCCGCGGGACCCCCCCAGCCCCTTTCCTCCCTGGCTGCACAGCCCTGGTAGACTGGAGCAGGTGAGCCCCTCTCCAATTTTATAAGCAGCAGCGCTGCATTTGCTTTGATTGTTATTTATTTTCCCCTCCTTTTAGCCTGTCCCGGCTCAGTAGAGCGGCGTTTCTTTCTCTGTGGCTGGCTTTTTTTTTTTTTTTTTTTTTTTTTTGGGTGGTGGTGGTGGTGGTGCTCTGGTGTGTGTGTGTTGTTATCTAAACCGTTTAGTTTTGGGTGGTTGCGCCTAGATCTCGAAAGTCAGCGGGGGAAAGCAAGACACCCAAGCGGGGAGGAGAGAAGCGAAGAAAAGGCCGCGGCGGATCTACTGGCTTGCAGCCGTCCCGGGGAGACGGGCCATTAGGCAGAGGAGCCATGGCTCAGAGCTCAGGGAGAGCAGGTAAGGCGGGGGGGGCGCTGAATATTCAGCAGGGAGGGATGAGACCGTCACCCCCAACTCCCTCCTTTGGCAGGAGGCAGCCTGCTTCTGCTCTCCTCCGCGCACATTCTCCTCACCTCGCCAGATCTCCCTCTAACACTTGCTATCTCACCTGAAAAATACCCCTTTTCCTTACGGGTGTCCGCTCCAGCACCCCTTGAAAGGCTGGGTTCCCACCGTGTTTACCGTGGCAGCTTGGCCAGGACCCGCAGCGGAGCTCCCACACGCGGCGAGAGCCGGGCCGAGCCCCGGTCCCTTCCCTCCCGCCCCGCTCCGACCGCCAGCGGCCCCGGGCGCTTTCGCTCGCCGCCCTCCAGGCGCCCCGGGCGGCCGAGGCAGCCCTCCGCCGGCCTTTGTCTATTTGCCCCGATCCCGGAGGTGTCTCTCGTCCGCAGAAAGTTCAGGGCATTGCTTAAACTCTTCCTCCACCGACTCCCTCCCCACCTCGGGAAACTTTGCTCGCCGTGCCGGCTCTGGATGTGCGCTGTCCCCGCCTCGGGCCCCTCGGGCAGCCCAGCGCCTTGCCCGGGCTCTGCGGGGGCGCAGCGCGGGGCGAGGCGGGCGGGGGCTGCCGCCGAGCCCCCCAAACCTGCTCCGCCGAAGGACGCGTCTCCGGATAGCCCCCGTCTCCCAGTCAGCAATTTTATGATTTGCAAACAAAGCTTCAAACAAACCCCGCCGGAAAGGTTTTCCTCGGCGCTGCCGCTCGCGGTAAAAGCACAATTACGCGGTTTGGTTCCCTCAAATTAAGTATATAAACAGAGCTTTTAATTAAGGGATTTTTTTGGGGGGGGGAAAGAGCATAGAGGTTTAAAATACAAACCTCACCGACTGTCAGCACAGAGCCGAGCTGTTGCCCCGGCTGCCAGTCGTTTGCTGCAGGGGAGGCTTGGAAAAGAAAGGCTGCGGCTAGCGCTGGGAACCGAGGCTAGGAAGCGGAGCTAACAGCGCTGGTTTTCTTTTGTCATTTCTGATGGAGTCGCAGGGTGAAATATCCCCCATCTAGAGAGGGATTCAAGTGCACAAACAGAGAGACACGTACGGGAGGCAAATAAAAATATTCGCCCTTCAGCAAACCACATCTCTTCAATCGATAGTTTCCCCATATATAAATGTGTCTGCACCACCTCTGTAAATCTCAATTTTAAACACGTTGTGTGTGAATATATATATATGCATATACACGTGCAAGCTTATGTTTTCATAATCGAACCAATTAAATCTATTATATATGCTGTATACTACATATAAATATGACAAAAGATTCACCAAATATGAAAGAAAATTACAAAGGCAACGAAAAGGGCCTCCTAAAAGAAAAGGCCACAGAGGCAGTTTTTTGCTATTCTGCACCGAAAATCTTCTAAGTCAAAACTGGAAAAAACCTTCAGAAAGTTTGCAAACCCCTCTGTTCCTTTTCCCTTCTGTGTTTTTAAAGGATCTGCCGAAGTCCCTTTGCATCTGAGGTTTAAATAGGGAGATCAATAGAAAACAGTTGTAATGATCTAATTAATTATGGCAAAATTAAAAGCGAGTAGAAAATCAATCTCTGATGGTGTTGAAGATGGAATTAAATTGATAGTCCATCTGTTCACCTCCTAGACCGTATAAATATGCAACCCAAGGACGGAGCTAATGGGATCGAGCTGCCTGGGAGACTCTCATTCTCTCTCTCTTCTTTTTACTTCATTCCTTCCCGAAGTTCACCCCCGTAGCCCCCGTGCTCCCGCTCGCAGCCCTCTGTTCACCCAGAGTTCCCCCTCTCGCTGGAGACACGCAAAACGCTGCTTGTGTCGAGCAACTCAAACCGGCAGCAGTAGCCCGCAAATCTGAGGGTACAAAGCCGTGTGATTGGGAGGAAAAAAAGAAAGCTGAGGAGACAGCGTTCAGTGAGAGCGTGCTCCCTATCGTGCTGTTTTAAAATCAAACGGACATGATGATGATGACGATGACAACGGAGTAGTTTGAGGATGTTCTCCTCCTTCTGAGCATCTTATTTACGTTGGTCGTGGGTTCAGGAAAGTCAGTCCTTTCTGTAGCCGGATTTCTATAAAATACTGTGTGTGTTCTGTCCGGGAGAGGTGACACATTGAATTAGTTTTGTTTGTCCGGTTTTCCTGACTGCGAAGCTCTAGGAGCAGAGACCCAACGGGAGGCCCTCGGTGCCGCCCTGTCCTGGCGCTGTCCCCCTTCCCCACACCTGCCCTGTCCCTGCCAGGCCAGCTGTCCCCAGGCGGGCACTGGGCATTCCCGCGCCGGGCTGTGCTCGGGCTTCCACCCGCCTGCCCATCACGGTGACATTCTGCTGAACGACCAGCGCCACTTGAAAATAAAGGAGAATCGGTGTAATTGCTAAATTAGAGGCACTACTGCATTTGCCCGTTAAAAAAAAAAAAAATCTAATAAATACCCTCTTTCCCCCATTTCCGCGGTTATTTGTAGGTGTGGAGCATACGCTAACAGCAGGGAGAGCTAGGGCGAGCTGTCAGGCTGGAGGAGTTCCCCGCCATCCCGGCCGCTTTTTAATTGTGAAAAATTAAAGCTAGGGGCTGCGGTTCCATTGAAAAATAACCAATGAAACCGATGATACTATTGCCCGGGTTAGAGCTGCTTGGGATGGAACGGTGGGGGAGGGTCGCTTAAATAAGTGTAGCCTAAATATAAATTAAATTAGACGGGGGGTCCCGGGCCCAGATCTAACCGCGTGTGCACACCCCCACTATCGGGGCGAAAAAAATTGACCGTATCTCACCAAGTTGTGTCAATTTAGTTCTGCCAAACCCCGAGAGCCGACGGAGGGAGTCCCGCGGCTTCGCCTGCCGCCCCCAGCGCCGCGCCGAGGCTGGAGCCGGTCCCGGAGCCCCGCGCAGGGCCGGAGCGGGGGAGGAGGGAGGGGGAGGGCGGGTCGGGTCGGGCTCTGCCTGCGGGGACTTCCCCGCCAAAGTTTGCCTTCCCCTCACACTTCCCCATCCGGCCGAAAAAGAGCGCCTCGGGGGCAGGGGGGGAAGGGGGGGAGCAGCCCGCAGCACCAATCGGATTTATTAATTGATGTATTGAAAAGAAAGATTGATTGACATCTCCTAATGGAAATTACAGCCTCACTTTCCTGCTGCACGCTGCCCTCCCGGCTATCCCTTCATAAAGAAACCCTTGAGGCGAAAGGTAGATTTTCATTTAAAGTGCCCCAGTCCTCAATTTCACAGATTAGATACATTTTAAACACAGACGCACATATTGCAAATTAGAAGCTAATTTAATTATAAATCAAAACTGGGCATAAATCTGCACTCACCACAAAGGATCCATTTAGCAGAATGCAACCACCTCCCCTAACCCTGGAAAACTGCCTTGCAGAAATAACACTACATATACATTGCCAAAGTTATGGATTGTGCACCGTTTAAAGACATCCACGGGAGATATTCTTCCCCACGCTGGGGGAGGGGTAAAGCCCCATGTGTCAGAAATCAGCCTTTCACATGGTGACAATTTCTCTTTTTCCTAGATACAGGAATTCTCCGACAAATAAAAGTTTGCATAGATGTAGAAGGTTGTAATTCTGAACTTACAGGCTAGGAGGGAGTCAGAAGAGGCAGATTTTTGGAGTCCAGCACGTCAGGATCAACAACCACGCTCACACACGCACACGCACGCACACACGCACCCACAGAGCCGGGGTTCGTATTGATTGGTGACGTTTGGTTTGCAAACCTCAGAGAGGAGAGGAAGGAGGAAAGTACCAGGGTCCGAGTGAGGAGAAGGAAAGGCAGGCACCCGGGAACAACGCTCCGCTCTCTGAAAACCTCCCTCCCTCCCTCTGTCCGTCCCTCCATGCCGGATCCGCTCGCCCTCTCTCCTCTCTGCGTGCCACTCTCCCGCGCCCGCAGAGTTGCTCTCTGACTCCTCATCCCGCCGGAGCTGCCCAGATGAGGCAGCCAGGGAAACTGGAGGGATTTGGTGTCGGCTCACAGTTCAGTCCTTCCCCGCCCCCTCCACCTTCCAGCTCCTTTTTATAAGTTAGAATTCTCTACTTCACCCACTCTTCCTTTAATCTCTCTTTCTCTTTCTCCACTACGCTGAGAGACCCCCCCACACTTCTTTCAGCCCCTCCGTTTCCCCGCACACTTCATCCCTCTGCCTCTCCCTCTGTCTTCCTCCTCAGAGACAGTAAACTCCGAGGCCATTAACAGCTGATGTTAAAGAGGCATGAGTCTTCCTGCCACTTTTTTAATTAGGCGCCTAACTTGAGCTTTGGCGGCTCGAGGGGAAGGGAAGGGAAGGAGCGAGCCCGCCTTTGCCAATGGCACAGGAGGAGAGAGAGCTAAATTCGCCCGTTTCCCCGGCTTTCCCACAAAGAGGGGAAGGGGAAAGAAAGTTTCCCCACCAACTTACGACCAGTTTCTCCTGAAGCCCTGCAGACTCGCATCTTCCCCCCCGCCGCCGATTCGAGCCCTGCTCCGCAAGCAGGACCCCCCGCGCCCGGCCGGGCAAGCCCCAGCCCTCACCTGCGGCTCTCGCACGGGGCGGAGGGGCCGCGCCAGGTCCTTTGTTGGTGTGTTTCCAGCCTTTGTTTAGCGGTGGAAACGAGCCTGCCTTCCCCGACCCAGCTCCCGGCGCATCCCATCCGACCGGAGAGCCGTCCGTGGCGGAGGGAAGCGGAGGCAGGAGCAGGGCTCACAAGGGGGGCTTGGGAAGCACTGCCAGAAACGCAACCGCGGCAACTTTCTTTGGGGAGGGGGATTTGTGTGTGCACAGAAATTGTTCGGGCTCAGCTTGGCAGGAAAGAAGGAAAAAAGGAAAGAGGAAAGGAAAGGAAAGGAAAGGAAAGGAAAGGAAAGGAAAGGAAAGGAAAGGAAAGGAAAGGAAAGGAAAGGAAAGGAAAGGAAAGGAAAGGAAAGGAAAGGAAAGGAAAGGAAAAGGAAAGGAAAGGAAAGGAAAGGAAAGGAAAGGAAAGGAAAGGAAAGGAAAGGAAAGGAAAGGAAAGGAAAGGAAAGGAAAAGGAAAGGAAAGGAAAGGAAAGGAAAGGAAAGGAAAGGAAAGGAAAGGAAAGGAAAGGGGAGGGAGAAGGAAGGAAGGAAGGAAGGAAGGAAGGAAGGAAGGAAGGAAGGAAGGAAGGAAGGAAGGAAGGAAGGAAGGAAGGAAGGAAGGAAGGAAGGAAGGAAGGAAGGAAGGAAGGAAGGAAGGAAGGAAGGAAGGAAGGAAGGAAGGAAGGAAGGAAGGAAGGAAGGAAGGAAGTCTCGAGGCATATCCATCACTTTCTAGTGCATGTGTGAAGAAGTCTGCTTCCAACTTCCCCCACCGGCCCTGCGGAGGGAGTGGAGCGAAGCAGTCGCCCCTCTCCCCGGCGGGTCTTTCTGTGCGATCATTTTTGGAGATGTGAATCCCAGGCAGTCATTACCACACTTTGGCCCCTCTGACTGCTGGAATTACCCTTTCCGGGGACTTTAATGGGCCAGCCATAGGGTTTTTCGCTGATCCGCAGCAGTTTTCGCTGCCTCCCCGTTTTTATGGGTGTATTATAGTTAGGGGTTATATAAATGTTTTTGCGTGTGATAACTGTAAATCCTAACATTTGCAAATCGCCCTGAGGCAAACTAACCTTGGACGGGCAGATAGAGGGAGGGAGGATCTCCCACTACTGCTGATTAAAAGGAGACTTTAATAAGCGTCTAATTCACTCATCGGGAGTTTTATGGAGAAATTACAGGACCAAAAAAAAAAAAAAAAAGACATCTCCATCGTGGGGGGGAGGAGGAGGCAGTAGAGGGGGCTCCCACGCCTCTACCCCAGAGGCAGCCCAGGGCAAAGCCAAGAGACAGCTGGGCCTTGCCAGTGGCTCAGTCTCCCATCACGAAAGAGGCAGGGTTCACATCTGGGCCAGTTCGTTTTTGGGTCAGAGGAGCAACACGAAACCCCCTGCCCTCACGCCCGCTCCGCCGCTCCGGGGCAAAGAAATGAGCAGGCAAAGACCAGAGGGGCTCTGAGACTGCGGGACAGACAAACGGAGAGATGAGTGGCAGGAGTTTGTAGTGAGCGGGCGAAGCCGGCCCGGGGAGGCCGCCTGGACGGGAACCAGCTCTGGGGACCCCACTTGCAGCGGGGGCTCCTCCAGCCCGCGCTGGGTGCGATGTTCGGGGCCAGGGACGGACCGAGAGCCGAGCTCGGTGCTGGGAGCCGTGTGTCCGCTGCCCGCCGGCCTGCTTAGGGTGGGAAGGGGCAGGCTGGGGCGGGCTGTGCTGAGGCCGCCCCTGTCTCCATATGTCTATGGCCCGGGAGGCTTGGAGAGTCGCCCCAGCTCCGGCCATAACGGTGCGCTGAGAGGCGGCTTTGTTGCAGAAGTGTCTCTTCACATTGTTGGCTCTCCTCCCCCCCTCCACTCTTTCCTTTTTTTTTTTTTTTTTTTTTAATTCTTTTTTTTTTCCCCTTTTCTTTTTTTTTTCTGTTTTTTTTTTTTTTTTTTTTTTTTTTTTTTTCCCTCAATGAGGCTGCAAAAGGTCTTCGGCTTGTCTCGTTTTTGTGGCAAACGCTCTCTTGTAAAGAGGAGAGGTTAAAGTGTCGGTGACTGAATAAAGAGCAGCACACGTGGGCTATTACCATTCAGGGCAAACAAATGCAGAGAAGGGAAAAGCCAGCAGCAGGCAGGGCGAGGGGGGAGCGCAGCCCCCGGTACACACACGCACCCGCCCCGCTGGCAGGGCCCGGCCGCCGGCCTCCGCGCGGTCCCCGGCGTCCCCCAGACATGCAACCCACCCATGGCTCACAAAAGAGCTAGAGAAAGAGAGAGGGGGAGACATGAGGGGGTCTTAGACGGGAAAAAAAAGAAAGTAGCTTTAGGGGGAATGTGCTGTGGAGTGTGAAATTGCAGCCCGTGGTGCTCCATATTGTACCAGAAGCTCTCCAAAAACTCATCCTCCAACGTGACCAGAGGTGCTTAGAGGGGAGAAAGAGGGAGAGGGGAAGAGGGGCTCGGAGACACAGGGGGAGGGGAAGGATGGGGGTCTTTTATTCTTTTCGCGCCCTCTTTCTTACTTCGTT